>NC_058405.1:63568308-63770092 GCF_002201575.2 Neomonachus schauinslandi | reverse complement strand
ATCGAGCCCCGCATCGAGCCCCGCATCGAGCCCCGCATCGAGCCCCGCATCGGGCTCCCTGCTCCGCGGGAAGCCCGCTTCTCCCTCTCGCACTCCCCCTGCTTGTGTTCCCTCTCTCGCCGTGTCTCTCCCTGTCAAATAAATAAATAAAATCTTTAAAAAAAAAAGAAGTGTGCTATCTAATCTCCAAATATTTGGGAGCTTTCCCAGCTATTTTTCTGTTATTATTTCTAGTTTGGTTTCTTTATAGTCTAAAAACCCAGTTTGTATGATTTTTACTCTCTTTATTAAGGTGTGTTTCATGGCTGGGAATGTGTTCTATCTATTATAGCAAATATTCCAGTCAGCTTGAAAGAATATGTTTTCTACTGTTGTCAGATGAAATATTCTATGTCAATCAGATCCAGTTAGTTGATGGTACCATTTATTTCAACTCTATTCTTAACAATTTCTGCCTGTTGGATCTTTCAGTTATTAAAAGAGGCATGTTGAAATCCCCAACTGTAATAGTGGGTTTGTCTATTTTTCCTTCCAGTTCTATAAGTTTTGTCACCTGTATTTTGATGTGCTGTTATTACTATATACCTGGTCAATAATTTTATTATGTCATCTTGAAGAATTGACCATTTTATCATAATGTAATGTCCTTCTTTATCCCTGCTAATTTTCCTTGCTCAAATTCTGTTTTGTCCGAAATTAATATAGCTACTTCAGCTTTCTTCAGATTAGAATTCACATGGTATAGCTCCATCTATCCCTTTACTTTTAACCTATCTGTGTCTTTATATTTAAAGTGCCTTTCTTGTGGACAACATATTTGGGCCTTGTTTTTATCTACTCTCAAAAGTTCTGCCTTTGAATTGGTTTATTTAAACCATTCACATTTAAGGTAATTACTGATTAGACTATTGACAAAGTTGAATTCGTATCTACCATATTTCTGACTATTGCCTATTTTTCTTTATTCTCTTTTGTCATCTCATATTTTCCCACCATCTCTGGTGTAATTAAGCATTGTATGTGATGCTATTTTCTCTCTTTCTTAGCATATCAATTATATTTCCTTTTTAAGAAACTTAGTGGTTTCCTTGAGTTTGTAATATATATTTACAAATAATCTACATCCACCTTCAGTTAACACTATACCATTTCACAGTGTGTAGGTGATTTATAAAAGAGTATTTCCAATTCCCTCCTTACACCCCTTAAAACATTGTTATCATTCATTTCATTTACCCATAAGCTGAAGCTATCATCACTGAGTGTATTAAATGTATTTTTGCTATTATTAATTTGAACAGTTGTCTATTAGATTAAAAATAAGAAATATAAGAGAATTAATTTCACCCCACTGACATCTTTTTGACACTCTTGTCTCTTTATGCAGGTATGAGCTTTTGATCTTTTATTCCTCCTGAAAAGCTTCTTTTAACTTTGGGCAGTTCTACTGTAACAAATTCCTTCAGTTGTGTCAGAGAATCTTTTCAAGGATAATTTCACTGTGTATAGAATTCTAGGTTGTCAGGGTTTTTTTTTTTCTTGCACTACTTTAGATATTTCACTCCCCTCTTTTTTTGTTTGTTTGCATAGTTTCTGATAAGAATTCTGCTGTAATTCTTACTTTTTTTTTTTTTTTTTTCTCCTAACTAAGGTGGGTTTTTTCCTCTGGTTTCTTTCAAGATTTTCTTTTTGTCTTTGGTATTCTGCAATCTGAATGTGATTTGCTTATATGAAATTGTTTTGATATTCATCCTGCTTGGTGTTATTTGTGCCTCCTAGATTTGTGGGTTAAGGTCTATGACTAATTTTGGAAGATTCACAACTATTATTACTTCAAATATTTCTGCTCCTTTCTTTCTTCTTCTATTGTTCGTAGTATGCCTATGTTACACTTTATAAAATTGTCCCATAATTCTTGAATGTTTTGTTCTGATATTTTAGTTCTTTCTGGTTTTTGCATTTTATTTTGGAAAGTTTCTACTTAGATATTTTCAAGCTTACATATTCTTTCCTCAGCCCTCGCTGGTCTTTATGAGCATCTAAGGCATTTGTGATTTTTTTTTTCCCCTTCAAAAGCCTTCTTCATTTCTGTTATAGTGTCTTCATTACTAGCATTTCCTTTGACTCTTTCTTAGAATATCCATCTCTCTGTTTACTTTAACCATGTATGCTTGCATATTGCCTACTTTTCATTAGAGCCCCGAACCTATTAATCATAGGAGTTTACATTCCCTATCTATTAATTCCAAAATTTGTATCATATTTGAAACTAGCATTGAGTCTTCTTATTTGTTCTCTGCAGGCTTTTTTTTTTTTTTTTTTTTTTTACTTATCTTTTGGCATGTTTTGTAATTTTTTCTTTTTTTTTGAAAGCTGGAGATGATGTATTAGGCAATAGGAAATGATGTAAATAGGCCTTTAGCCTTAATTTGCTTAGGAGATGAGCTTTAATAATCACTCTAGCTGTAAGTACTGGAGACCTCAGTATCCCCTGAGGTTCTTGTTTTTGGTTATCCCATAGTCTTTGGGCTTCCCTAAGAACTCATTCTTAAGTAGAGTCTGCATCTTGCAGCTCTTTACATTGTAACCCAGTGTTATTATACTGGAGCCCTGTTGATGTGGGTGGAAGATGTAGGGGAGGGAAGCCTTATAGAATGTAATAATTAAATCTCAGTCTTTTAGTGGTTCTGTGTCCCTGGGCTGTGACCTTCTCAGGTGTTTGTTAACTTTTTCTTTCTCTTCTTAAGTGAGACAGGAAAGCTAGAGATACTGGAGTTGACCAACTACCCTTCTTTCAGGCTGAAAAGGATCTGGTAAAGTCTTTTCCCTTGAAGAATAGGCCTTTGTTATGGAAAATTCTCTGTGTGTATTTTGAAATAGTTACTTTTCTCTTCCTTCTGCCAGAAACATGAGGGTATTATTTTTAGATCTTCACCGTGAGAATCTGGGTTGGAGGGGGCATTCCTTGAGGTACCCCCAAAGACTTTCAACAGTTCTCATTTTCAACTTAGTCCACAGTCTTCAGCAGTTCATCAAAATTGCTATTTAAGTGTCCTACCAGTTTATAACTTCAGAACATCTACTCTGTGTAAGTCAACCTCAGCTGTGATTCTCTGTCTTCTTTGACTCTCTGTGTTTATCTTCCCAAGTTTTGGAGTGACAGCTTTTTCTGTGAACTCAAGTCTCTAATGGGCCCAAGAAAAGTCATTAATTTTCAGTTTGTTCCATTTTTTCTGATTATAATGATGAATAGGCACTGACTCTTTATGTGTCAGAGCTGAAACAAGCTAGTTAGTTATTTCTTTTGAATTTAATAAAAAACATGAAGCCTGATATCATTGTAAAACAGACAATAGTGAAAGTAATGCCATGTAATATAATAAAGAGTTTTTGCACAACTTGAAAGGTATAATAAAAGAGAAAAGTAAGTCAGGTTGGATTTCTTCATTAAATAATCTATGCTGATCACTAAAACTTTAATGATGAATAAGACATTTCTTCAGGCTTCAAGTAAAAGACTGGCCATCATGGAAGGCTGGCATATAAATAGACAATTAGCATGCAGTTCCCCTATAGAGTGGTAGAGGAGGACACAAAAATTACCATTTGTTTTTGATTGAATATTTTACATAAATATGTGTTATATGCAAAGATATTATTTCATACTGGCCAGGGAGTTGAATCCAGCAGTATAAAACAGAGAGGGAGAGAGAAAGGAAGAAGGAAGAAAGGAAAAAAAGAAGCAAACAAGAATAGTGATTCATTTTGACATAGTATGAATATGTTAACTTTTTGAACTTATTAAATTCATGATGCATTACCAGAAAAGTGGTAGAATACCATGGATCTTCAAAAACAGATTTCCGAGGGGATGATACCTCAATTGGGTCACGGAAGGTGAGCAGGAATTAAAAGGCAAAAGGGATTGAGGACATGAATTCCCGAAAAAGTGTAAAAAAGGAGTAAGGATGTGAATTACTGGCAAAGCAAACAGTATAAATTGAAACTGGAACTCAGACTAGAGCTGAGTTGAATTTTGGAAATATAACAAAATGATAAGAACTGATAGGTAATCCATGGACTAGTGTTCAGCAGATTTTAAATGATTGCTGCTAAGTGGCTTTGAGACATTAGTAAAAGCTATGGACCTCTCCCCAGAAGTCATGTCTATGTGTGCAAAATCATGAATTACAATTTCATGGCATTTAGTCCCTGAAGCCAATCAAGATCATATTAGGTGATGCATGGGCACCATGAATGGGTTCAAGGAAAAAACCTGGGGAAAAGCCAAATTTAAGGAGAAGGCAATAAAGGAAGAGCCCATAAAAAGACTGAGAGGAAATAATCGGAGCAAAAGAAGGAAAACCAGAAAAGATTTTTGTCATTTAAAAGAGTGTTACAATACAACCAGTCAACTGTGTCAAATATGACAGAGAGGTTCAGAGAGACAGTGATTGAGTGTTCATTGGATGTGAGGTTATTGAAGTCATATGTGACCTTTACCCAAGCAGTCTCCCTGAGATAGTGACTGTTTATAGTAGATTTATGTGGATTATATGGTGGTTGGGAAATGAGTAAGTGGAGACTATGAGCAAGAGAATTTGGGCTTAGCTGAGCAGAGAAGGAGAGAATAATAGGATGTGTAAGACAGCATATGATCTGGGGCGCCTGGGTGGCTCAGCCGTTAAGCATCTGCCTTCAGCTCAGGTTGTGATCTCAGGGTCCTGGAATCGAGCCCCGCATCGGGCTCCCTGCTCAGCGGGAAGCCTGCTTCTCCCTCTCCCACTCCCCCTGCTTGTGTTCCGTCTCTCGCTGTGTCTCTCTCTCTGTCAAATAAATAAAATCTTTAAATAAAAAAAAAAAAGACAGTGTATGATCTAAGGAGGGATAGCTATTTTCAAATGGAGAAACTTGACCTTGTTCATAGGATGGGGAAAGGCAAATGGAAAGAAAAATGATGAGGAAATGGGTAGAAACGTGTATAAGTGGTCAAATGAAGTCCCAAAGAGAGCTGGAAGGAGTGGCTTGAGGCGGCAGGTACGCACTAGGAAAACAGGAAGAGGAAGAGTGACAATTCAAAGGCTGATCTGACAGCTCTAGGGGCAAAGGGAGGTCTCCCTTATTTACCACTATATTCCTAGCAGAGTACCTGGAAGGTTCTCATTTTGCGTGAAGATCTGTTTAGTTTCCACACTAGATATGGTACATATCACATCACTCCCCTTGTGCCCTTATTACGACTACATTTTCACTTATGCAAATCTGTATTCCTTTCAGTCAAATAATCATTGATTACGGCATTAAGAAGTCATCAGAGGAAAAAAAAAAAGATTTACACACAAGGCTGATTTTTGAGTTGTATTTATAATGGAGGATAAATGTAAACTCCCTAAATGTCTAAAAATGGAAAAATGATTAAGTAAAAATAACACTATCCAAATGATATGGCCATTGAAATTATGTTTTTCATTTTTATTTATTCATTATGCCTGGGACATAGTAGTAAGTAGTTCAGTAAATATTCACTGAATAAATAAATAATCATCTGGATAAAGTAGCTTAATATGGACCCACCTGTACATGCTCTTATCTTATTGGGAGATGGATTCCCAACCATTGTGAAATTCCGTATTAAATCATAAAACTTCTGGCTTGTTATTGGAGCTTGGGTTAAGACATTCCAGGGTAACTCTTTCCCACTGTGCGTCTTCTTTCTGTTCTTGCTCTAAAATCAACATTGCTATCAGTTAACACACCCTAGTTCGGTGAACTGCTCTCAAACACTATCATATACAATGCATGGCAGTCAAATATTATCATTCCTTACTAGCCTGATTTTAGAGGACAGCTGTGTATAGATCCTCTTTTTTTTTTTTAAATCACCACTCACCTCATGACCCATATGTTCTCTCCAGTACTGCAGGGATCGGATCCTGGGAACACCGTTTACATTACTTTCAGCAAGAACCGGCATCAGATAAGCAGAAACCATCCTCTTTCAGCACTGACCAATGCTTGCCCCCAGCTGACCCGAGGGTTTTTAGCAGCTTCCGGCCACACACCCACTGACCTTCGTGATGCAGGCAGTGCGACCTTACAGCGTTTCCTTAAGATCGTGCCCTGGCATCATGGTAACTTCTTGATTCCTTGAAATCTACTCACAGAAGGAAGACCTACAGTTGACTTTGCCTGAATGTTGCAGCTCTAGCTCTTCCAAAGGCTTTCAAACCACTTAAAATAAATCTCTTATTGCTTAAAACACCCAGAGTGGATTCTCTTTCTCAGACCAAACGCTGATGAAATCACCCTGTGGCGGGAGCCGAATTATAAACACTGTGGTTGAGCCGTCCCATGCTCTCTCCTACCATACTTAGCTCGCTCACGGTCACTGCTGTGTATCTGCTGTATTCTGCACACTCTCGTTCTCTGAATGTAGTATTATTGCCAATATGTTGAATCGATTGTGGTAGGGCCTAATCCAGATGGCTTGTCATTTGGGAGTTATGAAGCTAAGCAAATCATATCCAGAAGTCTTATTTTTGAAATCCATTTAAGTTTCACTTTGGAAGTCACTGGATGTGATCTCTGCGCACCTCTGCTGCCTGCCTCCCCCTGCCCCACCTCCTGCCAGGCGCTGAGGGGTCCCTTAGGCTGGCAGAGAGTGTGAGCCAGACCAGAACCCCGAGGCTGCTTTGGCCTGCGCATGCGCTCCAGGATGATGACCCCCCACCCCCAGCCCCGCCCGTGTGGTCTCCACCCTGGCTGCCCGCTAAAGGCCCACTTGATCTGCCTAGCAGAGGAGTTCCTGCAAGAGGAACCAGGGCCGCTTCTACTGCCGGAGGGCCAGCGACCTGGTTGTAAGGACTCACCGCTGTGGGAGACCTGGTTTGGCTGGGCAAGACTGACACAGAAGACGAAGAGAGGGACCTGAAGTTAGAAGAGGATCACGGGACAGACCCACCCGAGACCTGATTCTCTGTGTCCCCACCCCTCCGCCCACTCCTTTTCTGTGTCACCTCCTGCGGGTCTGGGCCATTTCTACACGAGTACAATAAAAAGTATGAGTTTAAAGGAGAAAAAAAAACATTTTGGATGTTTTCCTATCACTGGTTTAGTGTTTTACTAGAAGTCATATACATAACTCATTCTGAGTTTATATTATGCTGCATTTGCTGAGCAAAATTATAAGCCCTTTAGGTAAAGCTGTCCCTTCTAAAGGATGCCTCCTGTAACGGTTTGTTAAGAAAATGGTGGTGATTTCAAAGTAATAACAGAGTTTTTGAGAAATTAAAGGAACAATTAATAAATCTATGTGTGCACCATATCTTCCCCCTGTCAATTCATCCTATATACTGCTGTCAGAATATTTCTTTAGAAAAGTGTTTCTGATTATGGCATTGCTGTGCTCAAATGAATACAGAATAAATTACAGACTCCTCACCACAGGATGTAAGTCTTTCCATGATCTATGCCTTCTTCTCATTTCCAAGCATTTATTTTCTTTTAACACACCTAACCTTCTGGAAAGCCTGGACCATTGGCCATATGCAACAAGACCATGACAAATATTAGTTGCTAGCTAGCTCAAGCCCTTCCCTTTCAACTATCCTTGTCAGGATCCCCCTTGCCCACTCTACAGGTCCCAGCCCAAACATCACTTCACCATAAATATACCTTGACTGCTGCAGCTCCTTTCTTTAAATTCTCAAAGGATTTTTTTCTGTATTACTCTTATAGGTTTGTGGCAATGACAGAATGAGAAACGGCGGTTGAAAACCACAGACTAGAATCTAACAGCATGACCAAGATTGACAATACAGATTTTAGAACTTACTTCATAGAAGCAACGAATGAAAGTACTAGGTAGAAGTAATTATGGTCTGGTAAATTAACTTTTTAGTGGATATAGTTCAATGCATGCTCTCCTGGTCTATATATGGAACTGCAGAATAGAAGATACTAGGCTTAAAATATATAATTAAAAAAAAACTGCACCTAATCACTCAGTAAAAGTAGTTCAGTCCATTAAACTGTGACCTTGTTACCTTTTGTGATAATTGCCCATTAAAGAGGCTGACTCTTCCATGTTGGTAAACCCCCTTTCCACCCTTTTTAACTTGGGTTAATTTCTTTTACTTTCTTTTGAGATAATTTAAGCAGTGTTGATAAAGATTATCTTTAGATTTTCAAAGCATCTTCTTACGGAAGCATGGTTCTGTTTATTCATCCATGCGTTTATTCCCTCTACTCTTGAACATATATAACCTGCAAAACTCAGTGTCAGGAATTGGAAGTGGGAAAAGACTTAGTATGAACAATAACAGTGACTCTGGTTGACTGGACCATGGATTTCCTGAAAAGAAATAGTGGGAGAAAAGATTTCCAAGGCCAAATGAAGTCGGATCATAAAGGACCTTCAATAACTAGCCAAATGGTTCTGATTTATTCAGGGGGCAAAGGGAAATTAATAAAACTTTTGATCAGGGAAATAAGATGATCAGGGATAAGACTTAGAAAAAAGTGTGACTAATAAAAGCAAAATGTTGGAATCTAGAGAAATCCTTAGGAATCTATCACAATCATTGTGTGACGGAGTGATAATACAGTGGAAAGGGAAAGAAAGGGAAAGAGATAGAGATTTTTGGAGATAGGTAGTCTACAACTGTAATTTGGAAACTGATTAGATTCATGGGGCATAAACAAGGTTGGCTTCAAAATTTGCAGGACCCAGTGCAAATGAATCAGGTCGAAAATGTGGAGCCTTTTGTTCAAAAGGCAGGACAAAAGTACTGCTAAAGTCACTAAAATACAAAGCCTCTCCATTTAAGACAGTTTATTATTTATAAAATGTAAGAAGGGTAATAGAGATACAGGAGTAAAAACATAAACTTCAAAATCAAAAAATGAAAGTATTTAGGTCTCACAATTTTATATAATATAATAAAATACTTTATTAATGTGATGTATTACTCTTGGCAAATTCAAGGTCTCAACTAGCTTTTTGATAATTTTTAATTTTGAGAAGCATGCAACTATTATTGGAGCTGTTAAGAGCAATTTACAGGCTGTGAAAACATTGGGATAACTTTTTTTAATTGAGGTATAATGGACATACCATGTTGTATTAATTTCTGGTGGACGACATAGTGAATTAACAATTCTATACATTATACAATACTCATCACCATAAGTGTAGTTACCATCTGTCACATAGGGACAAATTTCTGATAAATTTAATAAAACACTCATTTAATTTTTTTTAAAGATTTAGTTATTTATTTGAGGAGGGAGGGGCAGAGAGAGAGAGACAGAAACTTAGGCAGACTCCACACTCAGCATGGAGTCCAACACGGGGCTTGATCTCACTACCCTGAGATCATGACCTGATCCAAAACCAACAGTTGGAAGTTCAACAGACTGCACTTCCTGGGTGCTCCCCAAACATCCATTTTGTTACAGCTAGAATTGAGGATTTGGGGGAAACAATTTTTCTAAAAAAATTTAACTCTTTTTACAAATTAATTTTGTGTAATTCTGAATTTATTTTTAAATGTTAATTTTTACAAGAGCATTTTAACATTTCCTCTGACATTTCTTGTAACTTGAGGTCATTTAAGAAACTGAAAATGTATATAATTTTATGCAATTTAAAATACCTATTTGTGCATTTTATCACTCTATTTTCATTTATAAGGAAAACTTAATTTCAAAATTGTCCCTTGTTAACAATTGGTTCTTTGAAATTTTATTGAAAATGTTCTTTTCTATTGAAAGTGATGATCCTTAAATTTAATTTCTATTTCTAAGCCTGTGGATATTTGCTTTGCAATGTTACAGCACTTTTCAAAACCAGGAAGTGTATATTTTTTAAAGAATTTTAATAACTCCCTGATATGCTTTATTGCAATGTTAATATGCATGCAATTCATGTTGTAAGATTTACTGTAAGTTTACTTCCTGGGGACTGCAGTTCCTGTCCCAGCCCTCCAACTGGAGAATTAACATTTGCACAGACAACTGCAGGGACAGGGTCTGGCGATGGACAGGCAAGCTTGCTTCCCACGTGGGGCTTGGCGCTGCCCCCAAGTGGAGCCCCTCCTTTCTCCCAAAGCCATAGTCACTTCTGCAGTTACCCTCAGTGTGATCACCACCAATCTGGATCAGGTCCCACCAGGCGACCCCCTCAGGGCCTCATGGCCCAAGGACTTCCCCGACAGCTACCGGGGACGCTGTGCCCATAGACGCTGCTGGGCCGCAACAGTCCCCTGCTGCTTGCCATGCTCCTTCCCCTGCTTTGTCACAGCAGACTTCACTTACAAAACGTTAAGATCAAAATAAAATTAAGACTATCCAGATGGTGAGAGCAGAACATGAAACCAAACGTGGGGTGCTTCTCAGCAGAGGGTCTCGTGTGACTACACAGGTCACACACCCACCAAGCTGTCCCTGAGCACAAGGAAGAAAGGAGACTCAGAGATGATTATGAACACTGGCACCTGAGTGAGTGGTGTAACTATTCATAGAATCCAACCCTTCAACCATTAGTTTTAAAGGGGTACAATGGAAAGAGGCAAAAGGTAATGAGTTCAATTTTAACAATTAACTGGGGTGAAGTATGAAACTAACCAAAGTTGAAGCAAGAAGCTTTTCAAATGGAGACTCATTTGCCAGAAACAAGCAACTATGCAAGATGCTCCCTCCTCGTTTCCACTTCCTTTTGTCCTGTCTTCCTTGGGCTCTCTTTCAACTTGAGTCTCTCCTCTACCTTCCTTTTAAGTCTCAGGGATAGAGTAATTCCATTTCCAGACAGTTTTAAACATGTCTTCAAATTCTTTGACATTCTTCTGAAAGGAATCATGACTGCAACGAATACAGCAAGGACACACAGAAGTCATGTATTTTCTGCCTGCTTCTCTTGGAACATATTCTCCACATGTCTTGTGGGACACAACCTCTCAGAACACAACACCAAGCTACCAGAAGCCCAAGGCACACGGAGAGTGGAAGTGTAGGCGCTCCAGGCTATGCCCCAGCTAAGCCCAGCCTTACCGTCATCCCTGCCTAGGTACTAGCCCTCTAAATGAAAGAGCCTCCAGTGATTTCGGCCTCTAGCCTTAGTTAAATTACCCTTAGCCTTCAGGTCTCACCAACTTACGCCCTAGATATCCTAGAACAGACGAGCCATCCTGCCCTGTCTCATTTGAATTCTTAGCCCATGAAATCCAGAAGCATAAGAAAATGGTTGTCTTACATGACTAAGTGCTACCTTAGTTTGTACCACAGCAATGAAAACTGTAAAGACCTCTGTCTTCTACACAAGTTGGGGCAAAAACAGGATTTATTTTTTCCATGGGTGGGGAAGGGTGTGGGAAAATGCGAAATTTACTCTATTTATCTTCCAGTGTTATCAAGATATAATTGACATGTAACCTTGTATTAGTTTAAGGTGTACAGCATAATGATTTGATCTATGTATATATTGTAAAATGACCACCACAATTAGTTTAGTTATCATCCATCCATACACAGTTACAGAATTTTTTTCTCTTGTGATGAGAACTTTTAAGATCTACTCTCTTAGCAACTTTCAAACATACAAGACAATAGTGTTAACTACAGTCACCCTGCTATACACTATATCCCCAGAACTTATTTATCTTATAACTGGAAGTTTGTACCTTTCTATGTCCTTCCCTCATTTTGCCCACCTCCACCTCACCCTCACCTTTGGCAACCACCAATCTGCATGAGTGATGAATATTAACTCTGAATCTATGAGTTTTGTCTTTGTTTTATTTTTTTTAAGATTCCACATGTAAGTTAAATCATACAGTATTTGTCTTTCTCCATCTGACTCATTTCGCTTAGCATGATACCTTCAAGGTCCACCCATGTTTTCCAAACAGCAGGATTCCTTTCTTTTGTATGGCTGAATAATATTTCCATCTATCCATCACATTTTCTTTATTGATTTTTTTCTTCTTCCTCTCAGCTCACTAAGATAAGCTGAGATATTTTAAAGACACTCACCGAAAACCTAAGAATAACAAAAATAAAATAATATAGGGGATATAGAAGGTGCATCAAAAAATCTTTAAGCTTACTAGGATTAGATTTCTGATACTGGTATATCTAATTTGTTTACAGGCACACAATTCATGTCATTGTATAGGTAGAAGTCTATTTTTAAATTCGTAAATTGTCTTTTTACCACTGTTTATATTGTATTTCTTCTTCCTTAAGAAGATGCTATGCAGAAGAAATATAGTCAATAATATTATAATATACGTATGGTGACAGACAGTAACTAGACTTACCATGTGGTCATTTCATAATGTATAAAAATAGCAAATCACTATGATGGACACCTGATACCAGTAGGTTGTTGTATGTCAATTACATTTCAATTTAAAAATTTGGTATTTAAAAATTTTTAAAGGATAAGATGCTAAACCCAAGTAATGAGCCTTCAAGAAGATACAAGGAGAAAGCACGTTTCCAGATGAACCCCGAACCCCAACATTCTTCCATGTTGCACAACTATCAACCCATACTCAGAAAGTCTAATTTCTATTCTTCTTTCTCCTCTAACCCTTTTTTGGGCAGGTCAGTTAAAACTTCACCAAGAAAGTGATAGTCTGGCCAAATCTTAAAGGACACCTTGCTCCTACTAGAATACTGTGTGTTAACTAAATGGAATTTTTTAAAATTTTAAAAAATAATAATTTAAAAAGGGACACTTTGTTCCTGGTGAATAGTTAACAGTCAAATAAATAATTTGAAGAAATACATGGGACAGACAAAGACCTAGAATGAAAAAAAAAAAGAAACCACGGCCAGGGGAGGCAGGGTCACGTCCTGGGCCCAGTGCGAGATGCTGGGTGGGGTCTGTGAGGGGGCTTCTAAAGGCAATGGCAATGGTCTCTGAGTGCAATGGGCTCAAAAAAGAGGGACTCCTATAATTCCTCAGCCACATTGGAAAATGTGAGAATCTTCTGCCAAACGCATGAAGCATGATATTTATTTGGACCCAAAATGTACTTTCACAAACTTTCTGCCATGGAAATATGCCTTTAGTCAAATATCTGCTTGACATTTTTCATTTCAATATTTAATTATATAAGCCATTTTTAAACCTAAATCATTTCAATCAAGTATGCAGAGTCCCTATAAAAAAGACTTTTGAAACTCGCAATTTCATCCAATCCCCTTTCATTAATTGTTTTCTGTGTATGATTTGAAAAATCAAGGCCATTTTTCAAACTTGAAAGACCATTTTACCTAATAAGCGTTAATAGAGCTTAACATCAGCAGCAATAGAAGGGCACTCAAAAACTCAAAAGAGAAAGTGATTAAAGAGGTTTGATTTTGGAAAGATTAACCACTTTAAACAGAAGGACCTATATGCTCCCTATGGCTGCCACATGTCCCCGGGTCTCTGTGCACATAGGAGGGGACAAGGATGGAGAGGAACTGGGGATTTGTGGTGACATGAAAAGTCAGCTGTAATTTCAAAAATTACATGCAGGGGGCGCCTGGGCAGCTCGGGCGGCTCAGGCGGTTAAGCATATGACTCTTGATTTCAGCTCAGGTCATGATCACAGGGTCCTGGGACAGAGTCCCGCCTCCAGAGTCTGTTTGAGGATTCTCCCTCTCCCTCTGCCCTCCCCCTGCTCACACTCTCTGTCTCTCTCTCTCTCTCTCAAATAAATAAATAAAATTTTTTAAAAAATGCATGCCGAATATTTTGGTTTTGTAAAACTGTTTTGATCCAAGCCAAAAATATGGGTTCCCTCTTGCCCCATGCATCTGAACACTGATTCATTCTATATTCTCCTTGAAAACATCTATTGATATATCGGTCTTCTAGATGTCAGAGGACAATGACTCATTAGTCAAAGAAGGAGCTCAATTTGTCTCTGTAACTCACACCCCTGTGCAGGTTTTCACAAGAAGTTAACCACAAATAGTGTAATGCCAGAACACAAATCCTTTATGCTTGAACTTCGTTTCGAATTCATGAGAAACTTATCTATAAAGTAGGCTTAAACATGCTTTTGGACTCTGTGAATCTATTCTAAGATGACAACTGGCAAAAATATTTTTGCTTAAGTCTAATTATCTTTCTATTGAGTAGAAAAAACATTACCATTATCAAAATTTATCTTTCCCTTTCCCTCCCCACCTGTTTTTAACATTTGGTAACTATTCTACACTTAGGCTTTCAGATAATAAATATACATACATAAAGTGTTTGCTCGTAAGTTTAGCATCTTCATGGTTTTGAAATATTTTATGATTTCCATTAGAAACAAAATGGCATAATACCATATTACCAAGGCAAATAGTAGACTATATCCTTTGGAAGAGTGTTATCTTAAACTACTGCTCAGTGATTTATGACTTTGTTCTAGTGATTTTAGATCTTGTCATAAAATCAAAATAGAGACAAAAGCATCTCAGCTGAGGAACAAAGAGAAGTTCCTTTTATTTATTTGCTCATTTAACAAATTCTTGTTTTAGCATTTGCCATATCAAACACCATCTTAGACAACTGGGATGTAGGGACAAAGTAGATAGGAAGACTTTTGCTTTCAAGGAGCTGACATTTTGATGTATATTGGAGGAAAATGGGAATTCAAAAATAAATCTGACTGACCACAATTTTTTAAGGCAAAGTCATTTAAAAACTTGCTCAATTTAAAGATAACTAACTTCGGGTGCCTGGGTGGCTCAGTTGGTTGGGTGACTGCCTTCGGCTCAGGTCATGATCCTGGAGTCCCTGGATCGAGTCCCACATCGGGCTCCCTGCTCGGCGGGGAGTCTGCTTCTCCCTCTGACCCTCCCCCCTCTCATGTGCTTTCTCTCTCTCATTCTCTCTCTCTCAGATAAATAAATAAAATCTTTAAAAATAAATAAATAAATAAATAAAATAAAAAAAAATAAAGATAACTAACTTCTTAGGGGCTAAAGCTTACTTTGGTTCTTTTGGTTCTTTTGATTTTACTTATTTATTTGCGAGAGAGAGAAGGAGCAGTGCGAGGGGCAGAGGGAAAAACAGGATCCCCACTGAGCAAGAAGCCCGATGTGGGACTCGATTCCAGAACATGATCCGAGGACTCGGGGATTGTGACCTGAGCTAAAGGCAGACGCTTAACCGACTGAGCCACCGAAGCACCCCAGTCTGGTTCAAGTGCAAAGAAATGGAAATCTTAAAACCTCAGATGCTAGAGATCTCAGTGGGCTTTGTTACTTTTTGCTGTTGCTGGTTTTTTGTTTTTTGTTTTTTTTTTAAATTCCTTCATTTCCTGTCAAAGGTAATGATAAATGTCATTCAGACATTACCTTCCCTGAAGTCAGCCTTGTGCTAGGTATGGAGTTGTTTCAAACGATCTAGCCATCCTGAACACTTGAGCTGTCAAAGATTTCTGGGACAAAGGAGTGGCCCCAGGGTTCTATGTGAGCCACGGCCAGTCCAGTGGACACGGCCACTTGATTATCTCAAAAGACATAGGTACTCCACTTCCTTTAACTTGCACCTCTGGGGGGAGAGAAAAAGACAAGTCTGTCGGTGATAGGCAATAACGTCTTAATGATGTCATGTGGGTAAATCTAATGATTACCTCTGTGCTAGACTGCTAATTATTCCCCTTGTATTTACGTCACTTCGCAGAGTAACTTGGGAGCGCCCTTCATCAACAGGGAGAATGTAATTCTTCTCTCACTGAGTCTGAATCCGGGGTCACATTGTGACCTGCTTTGGCTAATGGAACTCGAAGGAGGTAACGTGTTCAAATTCCAGTTGCAGGACTCAGGTTTTGCATGCTTCCCCTGTCTCTTGGAACTCTGCAGTGCCATGTGAACCAGCCCCGGCTAGCCAGCTGGAGGGTGGGAGACCACCATGTGGGGACAGACTTCAATTTTCCCAGTCACTCCTGCTGAGCCCGTCATAGACTCAGAGTCTTGGGGAACCCACCAGCCTTCTGCAGAAACACGAGGAAACCGGGACAATATCAGAGCAGGCAGGCCCAGGCGAGAACAACCACCCAGCTGCATTCAACTCTGCAAAATCTGATCCAAATGCATTGCTGTTATTTTAAGTCACTAAAGTTTGAGGGGTTTTCATACAACAAAAGCTAACTAATATGAAATTTTATCATAGTTGTACCACTTCATTTAAGACATCTTCTCTATTCTCTCCTATAAATATTACTAAGAGAGACCTCACTCGAGATTTTGTAAACATAACTTTGTCTTTTCTTTTGTAATATGTGGAATAGATCTTTTGGCAAAAAGAAAAAAAAGGGGAGATTTTGGTGCAATTGATTTAATAAGCAATTTGATATTAAAAATCTGATTCAACTGTTTGCTTATACAATGTCCCTTCTTTTTAAAATTCATTCCAATGAATAGTAGTATCACTTATGATTTATTCTAGGTAATATAGAACCTTGCCTAGAACAAACTTAACTAAATATTTTAGACACATTTGACTGAACTAAGTCATATCAGCAAATACAATCGAAATTCATTAAAATCCTCCAAATTCCCCAAAATCTTATTGAAATTTCACAATAGTAAATAATAGAGACGAAAGTTAAAATAACTTAAATGCTTTCGGTTCTACATTTAAAAAAATGCTTAAGCATAAACATAAGTACATTTCTTTACCTTACTTTGAATGCTATTTAATAATTACCACTTGGATATGTGCAAACATAAAAATCATTCCGTTTTCATAATTTCATGTCCTGCCTTTGACTCTGAACACCAAATCCACCTAAAATATTTTTGCCATATTCTCATTTTCTTAATCCATCCCTGTTATTTTGTCATCTGGTTAGTTATCTGAATCTCTATAAATGTCCAATTTAGAATCTGTATCTCAGAAATTCCTTCTTTAATGGATATTTTCCCTTTCCTTCATTTTGGTCCCAGGTACCATTATCTGCCTGAGATTGCAGGGCCACCTTCTTCCTTAGTTAGCCTACCCACGTGAGCACAGTGCTTAGGACCCACAGAAACATTTTAATTTCAATTTAAAATTAGAAGAAAGAATGCATATAATGATAATGACTCTGTAACCACGAATCCAGCCTGGATTATATTCATCTTTATACTAACCCAGTTGTAAAATATATTGTTAATTTTTTTGTATAGAGGAAGGGGCTCAAGAAGGCAGACGTGCCTGGGAAGGGGGGAAGAGCTTCTCCTTAAGAGATCACCTCCATGCTGGTGGTGGGAAGTGTGTGGAGCTCTCCTCTGTAGGCCAGAGGCTCTTCTTCCCTCGCAGGCAAGGCTGTTAACCATTCTGTGCTTTCAGCTCCGGAATGTTGGCTCTCTCGGGGAGCTTCTGATGTTCTGCGCATGAGCGTCCTCCTGGGACGCGTTCTGCTCTGGCACCTCCTCCCAGGAACCCATGGTGCCTCTAACCATTGTTAGGATCTCAAAGCGTCCCGTCCCAGGGACACCACTCCCCTCAGCCCTTCTCCCTCTCCTCCCTGATTTCCCTCATCCCAGCTGCCCAGTTAGGTTTGAAAGAGCCATCAATGGTCAACCCTTTGGAAACCCTAATCACTTCCCACCTCCTCTGGTTCACTTTTTATGGCCTCCTTTTCACGAACACAATCAAACCAGTGGGGCGTTGTTTGAATCTTCCTATGGATTGTAAGGGCTTGGCCCCACACATAGTTAGTTGTTAAGAATAAACGAACAAAGCATTTGTTTTGGTTACCCTTGGTCATGATGCTTGCCCCAGCTGGTCATCCTAGGGCATTGTGAAGTTGCCTTAGCTACTGTTCCCCATCTCAATTCTATATATATACAACACTAATAATGATATATGTAAAGTACAAAAATAAACACGTAAGTAAATAACAGAAATGAATCTAGAGGGGGAAGATAGATCATATAACCACTTGGATAAATTATTTGGGTTTTTAATTAAAATTTTGTGCTGATAGGATATTTTTCCAGGGCACTATAAAACAGAGAACAATTTTTTACTGAAGGCACACGAAATGTCATTTTTTTCTTTTGTTACCATAGGCTGAATTTTATTGGAAACCAAACTCAATAATTTTATATGAAATAGGAACAGCTTGTTGACAGAATCAACCCCAAATGGATACTAGATGAAGTAGCTTTGAATTATTAAGGTATTAAAATCTGTTTTCTTTTTAAAAGAAATATATCTCATTGGAAGCTGCTAGATATAAAAGGCTAATATATAAAATTATAGAAGCTTTCTAGAGCTTGTGTATGTATAAAATGTAAAATGAATCCACATTTATTTTAAAATGTACTTATTTTTATAAGAATATAAAAGCTTGTAACAGAAAACAGGCTGGAAAGCTAGAATTTAAGCCAAATCAAGCTGACTCCAAATTCCATGATCTTTCCACTATATCAGTGATGGCAATTACATACAACCCTCTCCCACGATGGACATTGCAAATCAATTGTGACTGTTTGCAGCCAAGCCTGGATGTGGTCTCCAAAAACTTCTCAACAAAGAAATTCAGAAAGCCAATCATAATCAGGCATGCAACCTAAAACCTCTTTGCAATGTTTCCCCTATATCCACAGCCTGTGTTTACTTACCTAGTTTTTTTTGTTTTTTTAAATAGGGATAATAGTTTTTAAAGATTCTTCAATGTAGTCTCCCTCTTGATAAGCCATCTTTTGTCTTTTCTTCCTCTCAATCTTTTCACCATTAAGGCAAATCTATGGAATTTACTTTCCCAGGGGGCAGGTGAGGTAAGTGAGCTTCTAGAACAACAACAACAAAAAAAACATAGAATGGGGGAAAAAGGATGATATGTCATAGGGAAGTTTTCAGACAGAAAGACAGGCAAGAGAGGAAGACATTTTCCTCTTGGAGAGAAGGAGAGATGTGTAGGAGCATTGACCATGGTGAAGGTGCCACCTAAGCCCCTGAGAAAAAATCTAGTGCCTCTGTCCTAAGCTTGGTCAAATATGGGGAAGATGGAGGATGTAGATGATTTGAGAGAGAGACAGACAGAGACAGACAGGGAGAAAAAAGACAGAGAGACAGAGAGAAACTGGAGGAAAATCCAAGAAATCTGAGCTTGTGTTCTAATTTCTTCAAGTTTTCACCATGTTAGCGCAGCTGTAAAGCCTGAGTGATAAAAAAGACCAGATGGATGAGCTTGAGCTTTTGCCCCAGCACACACTCCCTCCCACAACCTACAGATGGCATGCAGGACCTTACATGTCCTGGAGAGAAGACAGGGGTGGTAGTGGTGGACCCCAGACATCAGGGTTCTGGACAGAGTAACCTCTTAGTTCAGTATTCATACCTAAAGCACAGAGCAGCAAACACAGAACCCTGCCCCGGATGCCAGGACAGAGGATGGCGAGGTCAAACTGCTCACTACTCACTCAGGTTTCCAGCCCTGACCAATCATGTACCACCTTCTGTAGCTGAGAGCAGAGACAACAGAGGAAAGCAGAAATTCTGGAGCCCTTATCTGGAGCCCAGTCACTTTGATGAAGATACTATGTTCCTCTGCACCCAGATGCCCTTTTAGGCAGTTGGATAAGACCGTGAAAATGTTTTGCAGGAGATACCCTATGGTGTCAATTAGCTCGATGGGGGAATCCCTTCACAATGTATACGTATATAAATGATCATTTTGTATGCTTTAAATATCTTATAATTGTATTTGTCAATTATATTCGATAAAACTTAAAAAAATCTAATCAAGGGAACTTAAATTCCAAATTCTTTAGATTGACTTATGAGTCACCTAAATCAGGGGAGATTGTTATATTTTGCTGGTGCATTTGAAGGTTTTCTCCTGCCAACAGAGGGAAATGGGAGGTCCAGAGCAAGATGAAATCAGTTCACAGAAAATAAAGAAGCTACACTGATTGAACACTCCCAAGGGAGTGACATTCTATCTCTGTTTTCCATTTATCCAGGGCAGTAATTTTCATGACAAAGGCTGACAGGCCACAAAGCATCCTGCTATCTCTTAATTGGAAAAGTAAGACACCCACTGTCTATATAACTAGTCTTTGGCCAGCAAAAGATGAACTTAGCAGAGACTAGAAAACATGGGTATTTATCTGCCAGCGTTATTATTCCCATTTTTCACCAGGAGAACCAAACCTCATGTTCTAAGTTATGCAATCAGGGTCCCACAGCTAGAAGACAAAAAACTCAAGATCTGAATGACAATCTGTCTGATTTAGAAATCCATATACTTTCTCCCAAAATGATTTCACATCCAAATACCTGTTAGCATCGTTACCTTGATACCTCATAGAGAGCTCAAACTCAGCAGATCCGAAATTGAATACTTCATCTCACCCAACAAATCTATTCTTTTCTTCCCCATATTGTTTATTTTAGGAAATGTCTTAACCAGGGTCATCCACGATTTCCCAATCTTATCCACTCTTTCTAATTGCCCAGCAAACCGTCTCTTCTATTTCCTGAATATCCCCCACTGAAGACCCCTTTGTGCTCATAAATAGGAGAAGTGAATGAAGGACAAGAAATATCTACATGGATATGTAAATATCTACATATATACAAATAGCTGATAAATTTCACTGTCACTTGAAACCCCAACACAGCATCTATAGTAAGGCAGTCCGTGAGCAACAGGAGCCCAAATACCTTCTTGGAAATTAGGTTTCATTTCTTGGAAAAGGGAAACAATATCCAAGGGGAGCCAGAAAAGTACTTATTATGAAATCAGATTCAGTAAACAGAAGCACAACTCAAAATAGGATGAGGTGTATAAGGAAACACCTTGAACCTGCTTCTGGGTGAGCCAATCAGAATGTTTACATGGCAAAGGAAGAAGGAAACCCAAGAGAAAAACCACACTCTTGCACTTCATGGAAACCACTATGTACAGGAGATGTAATCACTGACCAGAGAAAGAGGAAAACCTTCAGGAACTTCCATTCATTCCTAAAGAATCCAAGACAATGAGAATGAAATTATCTATTGTTTTTCTTTCTCTTCTTTCCTTCTTTCCTTCTCTCCTTCCTTCCTTCCTTCCTTCCTTCCTTCCTCCCTCCCTTTCTTTTTTCCATATTTGTGTATTTGTTGGTGTTTAGAAAGCACTATGTTGGAGATTATTAGTTGATAGATTCTATATAAACTAGTGATAACGCACTTCACATTTAAAATACATTTTGTAAAGTTATATATAAACTTTTATATTTCCTTATCAAAGGACAGGTGATAAGAAAACACTTTGTTGGTTTACATTTCTTTTTTCCTTACATTTTTAGTCCTGCTGAACATTTTGTGGGTGTGTTAGTCTTGTCCTCCATTATCTCTGCTGACTGTTGCTTTCATTTTTCAGTCTTTCCTCTCAGACTCTACTCGTGAACTTGCCCAGAGTTCAGTGTAAGAGTCAGCTGTGGAGGTTTGCATCCACAAACACACACACATTGCACACAGCATTAACTACCTGCTTGAATCATCACAGACTATGGCTTTGCTCACTGGCTGCCCGGAAAGTGGGTCTCTTCTGGCCACCCTGAGCGTTGGGACTGTTCCCCTTTTATTTGTGCAATCCATTAAAATTCTATGTCCTAGAGTAATGGAAGGAAGGAGCTATAAATTACTTTTGTTGAGAAGAGTAACTTCGGAATGACAAGTATATCACCATTGTGTGTTACTGAATAGCGGCAGAATTTGACTTTGATTGATGTGAGCTGAAAAAAAATTATATGTTATGTGGACTCAACAGGAAGGCTGGAGAACCAGGCTTCATGTTCCACAACTGGAAACAATAGCCCAAATCGTACACAGAACTGATGTGATGAGGAAGGAAACTTGTTTTCCCGCTGAGTTGCAAAGCTTACAGTTTGCACTGAGGGCCCTGGTGCTCTGAGAAGGACCACGACACCAGATTCACGACCTGCTGCTTCTTGGGGGCCCGAGGGGCTTCTGTCTCTGGGATAGGTGTCTGTGACTGGCAGAGCTTCAATTCCCAGATATAAAGAAGGCTGGGGCAATGAGGCTCTGGCATTTTCAGTTTCTATAATATAAAGTTGATTCTGCTCCCCTCCAAGAATCATGAGATCTCATAATATTATCCAAAATATAGGCAGAGAATTCAGATACTGGGCAGCCAGAAACAATGACAGATGTCTGCTATGGTGTCTGAGTTGAAAACTGTGGTCACATTGGGCAGAAAAATAAATGCCAAGGTACTGCTGGGCTACCAAGTCCCCTAAGTAGCCTCAGCAAGTATTCTTATTTATCAAGGTTTCTGACCAATTTCCCATAGGACACAGACAGACACAGAGACACACGACACACAGACATACACATGTGTGCACACGAATGCATGCAGGAAATAAAATAGCATACATTTGCTCCTAGGTAACTAAAGTATTCATTTTTTCTAAATGTTAGAGAATTCCATAAAAATAAAGGGTGAATAGAGATTAATCATTTGAGATATTTGGACTATGCTTTTTGTCCATCTTGCCTTTTTGGCTTGCTGATGACACTTTGGTATGTTTTCCATGCTAATTTTGTCCAATAAATACTGGATTGGATGCATTGATTATGCTCTTCACTCATATCCCGGTGGGGGAGCTTTTTTTGTTAAAATAAAATCAAAAGAAATATGATGGGCTTAGAAAAAGTAGTAGCCTATGAAAACTGTGAAGGCACCTACTTATTTTTAATATGGAAGCTTAAAATGCTAAGTATAATTGAACAGGAGTATACAGTTTTAGTATATATAAATTAATAAGAGCTTTCATTTTTTAATCTATAGGGTAGAATGTTATATAGTAAGCCTACATAAAAAGGAAAAACCACAATTTTCATTTTTCTTTTTTATATATTTACTTTGCACATGCCCATACATTATATAGAATTAAATTTGCTGAACTTTGTTTTGTTTTTTATTAAGAACACAGTCTCATTTTTCTCTTCAATTATTTCAGGCAAATAAATCATTAAAATAAATGTGATACATGACTACACCTCTAAATTGCTCCGCTTATATAGCGAGCTAGCACACTCTATTGGACACTTACAAAAATAAATGTGGTCTCCAAAGGAATGTTTTGATGTCATTAAATTCTGCTGTTTATCTTAATCGTGAAGTAATCCTTTTTTTCTTACCTTATAGAATAAGCTGAAATTTCAGATCATTGCTCTTCATGCTAAGCAGGTAGACCAGGACTAAGATAGACCAGGACTTACCCATTCAACCAACACTTTTTGAGTACCTACCATCGGGTAGGACAAGCTTCGTATATAGATCCAAAGATGGCTGAGACAGTCCCGTCTTAGCACTCTGAAGAATTGGTAGGGTTAAAATGTTTATGGAATACTTCTGATACTAAGGAAGCAAAGTATAGATAAGGTTTAATTTTAAGATGTCTGGTGCCATAAATTCTTATTATTGTGAAGAATAATATTTTATTCTCAGAGAAGGGGCCAGTTAGTAAGATCAAGGACTCTGGGTAACCCACATCTGCTCATGATTTACTTTGATATTTCAAGTAAAATCTTTTTAGGCTCATTTGCCTACCTGTAAATGAAGAGTGTAACTTGGAATGAAAATAATGCAGTATTAATATTATAAATATTAATAAATATATAATAATAATAATATATAATATATAATAATACATAATATATTATATATAATAATAATACATAATATATAATAAATATAAATAATAATATTAATAAAAACACTTTTTTAGTGTTTACTGTGCACTGAGTTTTTTTCTAAGGGCTTAGCATATATTATATAATTTGATTCTCACAATAACCTTAATGGATATTACTATTTTTCCCACTTTACCCATGAAGAGACTGAAGCACAAAGGACTTAACAACTATCCAAAGATCACACAGATTGTTATAAGTGACAGAGTCAGGGTTCAAACCCAGGACATGTGGTACAAGAGCTCTTGCTTTTTTATTTTATTTATTTTATTTTATTATTTTATTTTATTTTATTTATCTTATTTTATTGTTTAAGAGGGGAGTGCAGAGGCAGAAGGAGAGAGAGAATCTTAAGCAGACTCCATGCCCAGTGCAGAGCCCGAAGCAGGGTTCGATCTCATGACCTTGAGATCATGACCTGAGCCAAAATCAAGAGTCGGTCACTTAACCAAATGAGCCACCCAGGCACCTAAAGAGTTCTTGTTTTTATTCATCACAGGATATTTTTGTGATGAACCTATTTCATTAGATTGTGGGGGAGGATAGATAATGCCCAGCAGCAGCTTTTGGCTTCTTAGAAAACCAGTCATCCAGACAGAAACAGGGCATCTGGTTGTCTAGGGCTGAGGACTAGTTATAATAACCCAATTGATAGGTTTGTAACTTGTAGCCACTCAAGTGATTTTTAAAATAATATATCAGATCAACATTGCTGTGATGAATAATGGATATGCCATAGTCTGTAATAATCACAATATATCTTCCTTCGATGCTGATCAAGTATACATTTTATACATGTTTCTTGCCTCCAGGAATATATAGATATGATGCATCTATGATGTATATACACAGGTATATATATATATATATATATATATATATGGATATGATGGGTATGTGATGTATATACACATATGTGTATATTGTGTATACATATCATTAATGTAAACAGAATAGTTGATACTCTGTTTACACAACAGAGAGAGGACATTTTACTAATTAACATAAGTCAAAGTGGAATTCAGCATCAATGTAAAATGAGATGCTCTGGTTCATCAATATTCTTGTTAATAAATTCTATTTATTATTGATTCACATGCCCATTCATTTAGATCTTGCATTCCTTTAACTTGCTTAGTTCTCTTAAGCCCTTCATGGGATCCCAAGCACACTGAGGGTTTGGATTATATTTCGTGAGTCAGTTGCTTACATAATCATACCAAATGTTAAACGTGGAAATTAAATACCCCATAGTCAAAATAGTGATAACTAATAACATTACAAAATAAATTGCCAAACACATGCTTAATTTAAGGGCAAATATGCCAGTTTTCATAAAAACAAGTTCTCTTCCTAAGCAATTGTTGGTTCTGCTTCAATAAAACCAATAAAAACAATTATGACCTGACACAAATTAGGGATTCATACACATGCATATTTATAGTATTGTGCACATTAAAAACATCCAGCAGTATTCTGATTTAAAAAAGAAAAAGTCTTAGACTTCTTTAATTAGGCAACTAAATAAGGTACCTATAGGCACAGATATCAGAAAAAACAATGACAGAACACATATGTCATTATTTTGGAGGATTAAGACTAACCAGACAGTAATAATTTTGTTTTGCAATGCCTTTTGGCATTTGAAATCATTAACAAATATACCAAACCAGCATTCCTGCAACGATGGAGAAAGTAACATTTCAGGATTTAAATATAAATGTAATTATAGTCTCACATCTTTGCCTTCAATTCTGAAAAAAAGGAAAAAATGATACATAAGTTGCAATGAGCATAATTTAAATCTAAACAGTGAAAATCAAAATCACTTATCCAAAGAGCACACCAGGAGTCGTTCACACAAATCACTAACTGCCACTTGGAGAATTTTGAAGCTAGAAGTGTCTTAAGACTCATCCATCCTTGAGGAGAAGTCTTGGTGGCTCCATGGGGCCGACACATTCAGGGGAAATGTCAAACTTGAAATAATGATTTGATTATGTGGCTTTTTCCTCTTTCAGTATTAAAAAATAAAGGACTGGTATGATTCCATTTGTGTCAGACCAAAAACAAGTCTAAACAATCTCTTCCGACAGTCTTTGGGGAGAACAATGCGTTTCAGGAAATTCAGCAAGCTAATTACCACAGTCAGGGAAGACGGTCCCGCTGAGGGTTGGAGGGAGGAGGAGGATATATTGGGGGAGGGGAGAGCCCACAAAGGGCTTCAGAGATACTGATAGTGTTTGCTCTGTGCATTCACAGGTGTTCATTTTATTATAATGCTTTAAATTATACATGCATGTATATGTCCTTTGTTCCATGTACAACAGAGTTCACAATAAAAAATTAAAGATTAAAATGATTTTTAATATCACTGATTGAGGGGCGCCTGGGTGGCTCAGTCAGTTACGCATCTGCCTTTGACTCAGGTCATGATCCCGGGGCCTGGGATGGAAGCTCCCTGTTCTACGGGGAATCTGCTTCTCCCTTTCCCTCTGCCTGCTGATCCTCCTGCTCGTGCTCTTTCTCTCTGTAAATAAATAAATAAAATCTAAAAAATAAAAATTTTAAATCACCAAATGAGCTCATTTTGGCATCCTATATATATCCCTTTTTAGTTTCTCTATTATGTATATGTCTATGTCATTTTTAATTTCCCAGGTAGTAACAGATAGCCAAATTTCCCAAGGATCAAGTAACGCTTGATCAGAATACCTTCATCAGGGACCAATACTCAGATTCCAATCCACATTTTTAACTTTCTCTTTCGCCACTACCTTCCCTTTTCACCCATATGCTTGTCATTTCTTAAACACACTGTGTTTTGTTTCCTACGTCTGGGAGTTTGCAGGACTTACTTCTTCAATATCCTTCCCCTAACTGTCTCTTCCACTAGTGAAGAATTAGTCTTGCTATGACACCCACATCAATCATTAGGTCCATCCCATGCTGAACAAGTTGAACCAAAGCTCTCCTCTGCTACCTTAACTCTTTCTGCAAGCTTACTGAAACCCCCATCCCACCTCATGTTGTTGCCTTTCATCCCCAAAAGGTCTTAGATAGCTAAGGTCTACTCGGTTTCTTTTCTCCAGTGCCTGGCACACTGCCTCATATAGTCAGTGCTCCAAGAATGAGCGTAATGACTGAATGAACTCCAGGTTGCTTACAGAAGGCCGAGACATATACAAATAACTTTAGAACACAAGGTCTAGAACCTGAGATTAAAATGTTAACTTCATACAAAATATTATGGAAACTTCGAAGAAAAAGAAATGAATGTGCTCCTATTAGCACACAATGAGATGCTAAGATATCTCTTATATAGGCAGACACAGTTATATACTGCAAATGCCCTAGAAAAATATGAGATGATTCGTGCTTCACTAAATTTGCAATCGAGTTGGAGAGAAAAGACCAGTAAATACTGTTCGACCAAGGGATGAAGTTTCGAGGTTAACAGAAGTCTAGAGATGGGGAAATCATAAAAGCTAAGTTAGTATAAGCAAAGATAACTTTTTTCAGGAGGTGAGACTAGCTTTGGATGTCAAAAAAGACAGTGTTTGTACGGAGTTGGGGAAAAACAGATGGTTTTCTAGATGTGCGAAGTAAGGGAAAGCAAAAGGAGGCTGGTGTTTATGGGAACTGCTGAAACAGAGCCCAGATTGTATGTTAGGAAGTCGTGGGAAATAATGGGAGATCAGTAGGTCGTGCCAGATTCTAATGAGGCTTTTAAAGTTACTAACTGCTAACCAAAGTTTGAGATTTTTATGGTAACTGAAGCAAATGATTCATTGATGGGGGTGGGGAGAAACATTGTGCTGATTAAATGTTGACCGTTATAATTTTCAGTGCAACAGCTGCTCATGAAATTGCAGTCATTCAAAATGAAAAATAGACACTGTTGTTCTAAAATAGCTGGAACTATTTGGAACCCCGTAGCATGAGTTTATGCTATGTAGTTTCACTGAGAACATGACGGGGTGCGGGTTCCTTTTTTCATGTAATCATAATGACTTGTTCCACGGATTGAGAATTCAAACTGAGCCACCATTTCACAGCCAGAGCCGGAGTGTGGGTTGTATAAAGTTTAGAAGCACTTTTCAAGGTTACGAAAACTCCTCCTTACTACCAAACTACAATGTCTAAGATGATATTTGAAAAGCATCAATTGCTTGCATCTCTCCTCTGACTAATAAAAATCTATTAATCACTAACTCACCATCTACAAGTATTACTTGCTCAGAGTTATTTTACTATAAAACTTAGTCACAAAATTTGGAGTCTATTTTTACCCTAAGATAAACATTGACAAAACTAACCATGTAGTATAAATGCTTGAGGTGGGAATTATCCATGAATACAGTGTACAGCTAAACTCATGATTACTTACTGTTTTCTACCTTAAAGAAACATTTTGTTGCAAGGTCATCGTTTTAGCTTCTTTGGGATTCCTCATATTTATAATGTCAGTTAAGTCATGTTATAGTTCAGCATTAGTGTACTATGCATCCTTGTTTATTTACTGGCATATTATCTCTGCACCTCTAACTTATTTTAGACTACCTTGCAACCTATCACCCTCACAGTAGATGCTCGAAAACAGAGAGAAACTGTGAAAATCCCAACCATTATCTTTTTGGAAAGATAATGCTGGTAGCCATAGGAAGTTGAACAGGAGGGCAACGGAAGAGGTTACAAGATAAATGCGTAGGGCAAGAATGGATTGTGTGGAGAATAGAAGAAACAAATTGAAACATTTTAGCGGTTGAATGGGACTTGTTTGGGGGCAAATTGAATCAACAGGTACATCTGAGATGGTGCAGCCCCAGATGTGCTTGCTTAGGGGAAAAAATGGAACTCCCTGGGTAACTACGAGGAAAGAATGGCAGAGGTTTCGCAGAGTAGCAGGTTGCTATAGCCACAGAAGCTTGTCAGGTGCAAATTCAGGCGGGTGTCTGAGTCAGTGACCAACAGAGGTTTTCAGAAGGTTGAAAATGTATTAGCATCCTGAACCAACCGGTTTTTTGTTACGGAAAAGTGATCATCAAGTGGATACCATAAATGTGATTAAGACTTGAAGGGAGGGCGCCTGGGTGGCTCAGTTGGTTAAGCGACTGCCTTCAGCTCAGGTCATGATCCCACGGTCCTGGGATCAAGTCCCGCATCGGGTTCCCTGCTCTGCGGGGAGCCTGCTTCTCCCTCTCCCACTCCCCCTGCTTGTGTTCCCTCTCTCGCTGTGTCTCTCTCTGTCAAATAAATAAATAAAATCTTAAAAAAAAAAAAGAAAAGACTTGAAGGGAGGGGTGCCTGGGTGGCTCAGTTGGTTAAGCGACTGCCTTTGGCTCAGGTCATGATCCTGGAGTCCCGGGATCGAGTCCCGCATCGGACTCCCTGCTCGGCAGGGAGTCTGCTTCTCCCTCTGACCCTCCCCCCTCTCATGTGCTCTCTCTCATTCTCTCTCTCTCAAATAAATAAATAAAATCTTAAAAAAAAAAAAAAAGACTTGAAGGGAAGCCGTATCCCATCTAATCAGATGTTTATGGTACTGAAACAAGATAGGTTTTATATAAAGTACACTTTTAACCTTTCTATTCTACGAAACTGTAGTGGCTTAACATCCCTGTGCGTCAAATTCTTCATTTGTAAGAGAGAACAAGAATTATATCTATCTCATAACTTGTTATATGTGGTGCTTAGAAAATGCATGCCGCATATTAAGTATAATGTAAATAAATGTTAGTCTTTATTATTATGGTTATTACTGTCATCCTCACATAAGGAGGTAGCATGGTATAGTATTTAAGAGCATGAACTCTGGAAATAGGATGCCTGGGCTATTTTTTTCACATATGGCGATTTTTACACCACCTGAGATGGTGCAGTTTACACCACCTGTGTAAACTTGGGCAAGTTATTTAACTTCTCTGTGCCTCAGTTAACCCACCTATAGAATGGGAAATAATGGGGCACCTGGGTGGCTTAGTTGGTTAAGTTCAGACTCTTGATTTTGGCTCAGGTCATGATCTCTGGGCTGTGATATGGAGCCCGGGGTGGGGCTCCAGTCTCATCAGGGAGTCTGCTTAAGATTCTCTCTCCCTCGGCCCCTGCCCCTGTCCCCACTTGCACACTCTCTCTCTCTAATAAATAAATCTTTAAAATAAGTAAGTAAATAAATAAATAAATAAAATGGGAAATAATAATCGTATAGACCTCATAGAGGTGTTATGTGGATTAAATGAACTAATATTTGCAAAATGCTTAGATGGGTGTCTAGCACATAGCAAATACTGAACCAGCATTTATTAAATAAACAAGCAAATAGGAAAATTTTTATTGGGTTTCTCTAATAGTCCTAGCATCTTTATAGTAGCTGCCCTTTTTTAGTAGTTATTTTCAATCTAATTTGCTTTTTTTTTAAAGATTTTATTTATTTATTTGAGAGAGAGAATGGGATAGAGAGAGAGAGCATGAGAGGGGGAAGGGTCAGAGAGAGAAGCAGACTCCCTGCCAAGCAGGGAGCCCAACGTGGGACTCGATCCCGGGACTCCAGGATCATGACCTGAGCCGAAGGCAGTCGCCCAACCAGCTGAGCCACCCAGGCGCCCTCTAATTTGCTTTTATACTTTTCCGTAGCTTATGAATGTAAAGAAAGCAAAAAGGAAGGCAGAAAAAACAAAACTAAAGTTTATTGCATTTCTATTTTGTTCCAGCAACTCTTGGAGGTATTGCATCATTTAATCCTCACAAAGCCACATGAAATAAGTTTGGTTTTTGTTTTTTGTTTTTTTATGGCAGGCTACAGACCAGAAAAGAGACCCAAAAAATTGGCATAACTCACTACCCCACAGGTGGTAAAAGTTGAAGCCTGAATTTAAATCCACATTTCAGGGCGCCTGGGTGGCTCAGTTGGTTAAGCGACTGCCTTCGGCTCAGGTCATGATCCCGGAGTCCTGGGATCGAGTCCCACATCGGGCTCCCTGCTCAGCGGGAAGTCTGCTTCTCCCTCTGACCCTATCCCCTCTCATGCTGTTTCTCTCTCTCTCTCTCAAATAAATAAATAAAAAATTTTTAAAAATAAATAAATAAATAAATAAATCCACATTTCATTCATTTTAACATTAGTATTCCTTAAGTTATACACAGAATTTCTTAAGTTTAAAGCAAATAATAATTATTATTAACCAATAATTATGATAATTACTGATTATGATCATGTGGCATTTTAATTCTCATTGTATTCTTTTTTATTCTCATTTTATTTTTATCAAATCTTACATTTCTAGTAGTTAACGTTTTTCTCTATGCAATATAAAATGTATCAAATTGTCAACCTGCAATATTAACTCTAGAGTGAGGCATAGTGTTCTGCACAAGAGAGAAGCTTAATGGTTAACTAATTGACTGATGAATGATGGATTCATGGAGAATATATTTTAACCCATGACCTTAAGAACCCCTACAAGTATTTAAATATACCCAGTTTACTATCATGACAATATCATTTGCTTTTTTCAGATTGCAGTACACTGATTCTTTATCTTATAAAAATTACTTGTAGGCGTTTACATTTAATAGTTGTATTGGGATTTAAGGCAACAGCGAGGTTCCTTTATGCCCTTTTAAGCAGATAAAACACCACTAAAGTTGTTTTTAAAGAATTGATGTGTGCCTCAAACTTATGAGTTCATCATATATAAAGCAGAAAAGTTGTCTTCATCTTGTATTTAAAATTGAGTATTTGAGACACACAAAATCCATCATTTCATTTTCCATTCTCACCAAACTTAGACTTAATAGAAATGACTTCATCTGCTGTTTTCTAGTCTATTTTCAGTTCAGAATTTTTTCAAATTGTATTCCGAGCTAAAGCCCCCATCTACACAGAAGCAGTGATTTTCACATCAAAATTTAAAGGAAGACAGAAACACATTCTCAGATAGCAAGGAAAGAAAATAATTACTGCTGTTAGTCACTCCTCGAAGGCCAAGGAGAAAATGGAAATAATTTTAGATGTGAATGAAAAGGTGAAATGTGGTTCCTCTTTGTCACTGCTATGTGTTAGTTTCAAAGCAGTCTAATGAACCAGAACAGCATCAGCGAGAAAATAGAAGGATGCCATAGTATCTTTTCTCTTTTTGAATTCAAGAAATTCATAGTTTCTATTATCTAACTTTTAGAAAAGCCAATGGAGATATTTTTCACCTGCAAATTCATTAGTGGGTAGCTCTTTTTTCTGTTCATATTATCTTCATATACCCTTAAAATGAAGTAATTGTTTTCAGCGACAAATGCAGAATAACAACAACAAACCCTCAAACGTAATCTGTTAAACTCTTCTAAACAAATGCATTATTCAATGTATATATACTTGTATTTATACCCTTCATTCTGAGAGCATTTCTCGGTCTCCATAGAAATAACCCAGACCTCATTCTAATATATGTGTGAGCCAATGAATACAGACTTTAGAAAAAAAATAATAGAAAACTAACCCCTAGCAAATTCATGGTTAGCTATCATTTTATGCCATGAAATATTATCAAGTTTATGACACTAAAAAATTTTCTTAAAAATCACTGTTTCAAGAAGTGCTTTTGGAGAACGTGAAGCAAGTCCAGTAGGACTTATGCTTTAACATTTGTAAACAGAGACGTGGAGAAAAGGTTGAAATATAGTTTAATAACTTAGCATGAAAAACAGAAGTTATGTATCTTCAACCAAAATTTAGTATATGTTTCTTAAAGATGAACAAAGGGAGATATGCATGGGGGGCTTACATTTGTTAGAAGGAGAAATATTATTAACAAAATGAATGCTGAGTATGCAAGAGATTTACCATTTTCCCTTCATATCTACCCTTTATTCTCCTTCCTGCTCTGTGCCTGGAAGGATGAACCCCATGAATTGCACAGACTCCCTCTAACTTCCGGTTGGCTTTGGCCCATGGAAAAGCTGCAGGAGATCTGCATGGGGAAGAAGTGTGAGATCAGATTATTTAGCCCCTGGCTAACCTTTGCCAAGCAGTTTGGCACTCCACCAAAGGCCAGGGCATCTGCTTGGCCTCCCTCTCCTATAAATACAGTGGCATCCAAAGCAATAGTGACATTTCTTTCTGGGTTCCAATACTCATCCCCCTTCAGATCTAGGATGCTAAGTGCTTCCTGCCTTTGCTAGGACTGAGATGTCATCCTTTTGCTGTTTTTTTTTTTTCCTTTAAATCCCAGCTCAGACCTTTGTATATAGTTCTTTTATTAAACTATAGTTAATTACTTCAGTTGAGTGTGCCCTCTTTCCTGCTGGTAAGTATAAGGAACAATTGCCAGTATTAACTTCTCAATTTCAGTCCGTTAGCTATTAAAGAAATTTAAATGTCTTTAAAGCAATTTAAATGGTTTTACAGAGTCAACTTCATTAACTTCGGTATAGCTGGAAATCGATGATAATTTAATGTTTAATTTAAAGTTTAAGGTTTAATGTTTTTCTTATGGGAGTAGAAAAGTGTTTCTATGATTTGGTAACTAATTATGTCAAGAGAAGTAAATTCAGGCAATATTTATGGAACTTCAGTTGAGAAATTAAGAAATTCTCTTGTGGTGGGTGTGCTTTTGATTGGGTATTCTTCCCGAATTTTCAATATTTCAAATAATCTTACCTCCCACTTTTCTAAATTTTAAACTTGTTATTTACCTATCACAGCGTCTTTAAAACAAAGGCAATATTTATATAGTGATGTTACTGCATTTGAGTGTTTTAGCAATATGTTAAGGTCCACATGGGCATCAAGGAATGAGTTTTGGCTTTAAGAACCATAACAGCAAAGAGCCAAACATAATCAACATAGTTAAGCTCCAGGGATGATAGGAATATTCATCTTCAGTCCATTGTCTTTTTAATTAAAATTGTTAGCATTTCACACCTGTCCTGGCTGCTCAATATTTTCCCCCACCCCAAAACATAATCACTGAATCAACAAAGTTCAAAACAGATGATCTGGGAGTACTGAGTGGTGGCTGTGAATGCCTTGGCTCTCTCATCACAGTTTGGTTGCATTATGCAAGTCCTGATTTAAAAAATCATCATGCCCAGCTTAGAGTCTGAAACCTTGAAGAGCCAGAAAACCTTCAGGAATGAGAATAGTAGGCTTCCATGTGCCTTTTTCAACACCCCCTTTTCCAGCTCTTTTTATCCAAGATGTGCAACCACATAAACACATTTTACTTGCTGATCTCTACCATGATGTTTTTATTTATTTGGTCAAAAGGCAAAGATAATAATTCTTTACTAAATTTAATGCGATAATGAAAAAGCGAACCCACCATGTTTGATCCCTCCTTGATCACTCAGTATGTATGTTTATAACATGTTAAATAGCTCACATGTGAACAGATTTTACATTATAAACATATGTATCACAAGATGGTATCAATATTGAAATTGCACAGGTGATGAAATGAAGACTCAAAGTTGAATAACCAGTCAGCTATAGAACTTGACCTTAAACTCAGGTTTCCTAACTCCGGTTAATTACCTTGAGAACATATTTTGATCTAGTATAGTAGAAAAGCCATTAAAACACTAAGTATCCAAATCAGGATAAAGGGAGAAAAGGGGATGATGAAGTCACTGATAGGAAACATCACCGGGCTCAGAATTTTTCCTAAGAAGAGCTTTATCTGAGGGAATAAAGGCCAGAGATGTGCATTCAATGAAGTCTTTGTCATTGTCATTAATCTCAAAAGTGGAGTCCCAGAAGATGTCAAGGAAAAGGAAGGAATGCAAAATTCTTCTCCCAACATTCTGTTCTAGCATATCCACCTTAATCTTTCCCGAGATGGAAATTAAGAAATGGGCCAAAGAAAGGAATGGTCTATGTCACATAGACTTCTGAGACACTGTGCAGGCTCTAGGGACCCATGCCTTCAGCAAAAATGCTCATACACACAGATTACTCCTATCCTAATACTGCAAACAGTGCATGAGAAAGGTATTGACCAAGTGGTCCAGAAAGACTTACAGCACTGGTGAAATTAATGCAAATCATCACATGATTGATACTAAATAACTCATAGGGAGTCCTCAGGTGGGATATCGTCTGTCCGTCCATTCTTCACTCCCCACCCCGATTTGATGCCTGGTTATTTCGTTAGTAGTGTAGCACTCACTTCCTTCCTATATGCATGCAAACTCCAAATGATACTAGATGCTCCAGAATTTGACTTGCACATCCTTTTTAGGTTCTCAGAAGGAATTACTTCCCCCCAAAATGTTAAAATAAAGGTTCTTTTCCTAGACCAACCTGTAAAATTTTACTGAGCCCCGTAATTTAGCAAGGGAAAAGAGGAAATATTTTCATAATACTGGGAATGAAACCAAGTAGAATCTTAACTAGATTGAATTACCTTGAATGTGATGTTTGAACATGTGTGGGTGCTTATTTCCATTCCTCAGTCATTGATTCATTCAGCTGACATTTGTTGAGCACTATCCATTTGACAAGCACATACCAGGGATTTCAGAAACAAAGACAAACCTTTGTTGGTCTCAATTATTGATAAGCTAATAGACTGGTGGTAAAGACTGATGGACAAGTTTACCAGAATTCTTATTTGAACATCCTTCGAATACAACTGCAGTCATGTTTGCATAAATGGGACAAATCCTGCTGCTCAGAAACCTACCACATGATAGCAGGACCTCAGACCCTCTCATAGGGAGTCCTCAGGTGGGATATCGTCTGTCCGTCCATCCTTCACTCCCCACCCCAGCTCCATGTTATATGGCTCCACTTCCTACTGTTTTCATTAACTGTCTCTTAAAGGTCACATGGACTATGTTGCCACCACCATTGTCTTGAGGAGCCAAGGCAAAGATGATTCTTCCTTTTGTATGATAGTTACAGGGCCAGCTTCATGAATAGGTGACCAGCACAGTCACACGGGGTTCTACTTTCAAAAGTGTCTTACACTTGGAGTTTAATGCTCTGTAATCATCATCTGAAATTCTTAATAATTTTATCTTTGAATTTTTGTTTTTTAAATGAATAAATGAAGCCCAGTGAGACAGCGGTGCATGCACTGGGACTTGGAACCTGAGCCCGCACATGGTCCCTCCCCTCCTACCACCTCTCTGACTCCATGGGAAGAGTTCTGGGCAGCCCACTCCCCACTTTCTGTAACCCTGCGTCCTGCCCTGCCTTCCCTCTTGGTCCCCACTCCCTGACCTCTGTCACATTCCACCCAGGGCAGCAATAGGATCATGTTGGTAGATAGAGGCCTACATTCCTCTTGTTGCCCTTGACTCCCATCAGAGGCCTGGGCAGGAGTCATGGGGAGGGTCAGAGTCACTAGTGTCTGCCCTGCAGTATCTAGAGAACGTGCAAGGTGATGGTCACCTGGTCCTGCACTGACAGTGCCACAGAATGTTTGATGGGGGCAAGCTTTTCTTGCACACCTGATCCAGGTACCAAGTGTGTATCATCTTGGAACTGCAATCTCAGGGAGTCACCCAGTCAACCGTGGGAGTGATAGTGCCTAATAGGAAGGGGAGATTGACTTTTCTGCCCCCACCAGGTCCCTGAATTTTTATTTTACACCAGGCAGCAAAAATTATGTAACTGACCCGAATGGGTAACATACACAATACCCCTGATGTCATCCTGAAGAGAAGGAGAATAACTTATAATACTGTTCCCTTTAATATGACAGAGTATAATGGGAGAGGAACACTTTAATCATGTTAGAATAACACAATCAGAGAAACCACAGCTTGGGAAGTGACCTTGCTTGGCATGAAAGAACCTCCATCCATGGAGAAGTTGAGGCAGAGAAGATGACTTGTGTGGTTAGAAAATTGGATTTATACAGGCATAGAAAAACTAAGTGAATATAGTGAGAATTGTAGGAGCCAAATTTCTCACTGCTGGAGAAAATATAAATATAGAATGGGGAAGGTGAGAATAAATCCCAAAGTATTGGATTGAAATTGTAAACTCATGGCTCTCTCTATATGTATAAGTGGATGGGTATAGAAAGAGATGCAGCTCTAAGTGGGTATATGCATATGTGTGTGTATATATATATATATTCTTAGGTCTGCCCATCGAGAAGCCCTGTAGCAATGAGCACACCTAGCATACTGATCTTGGTTTCTAAATACCATTCTCCACTAAACAAAAGCATAACTCCTTGGAAAAAAGGATGGTTTCAGAGTAAGAAAGATATAAGGTGGAAATGGAATATGGTGTAGTACCAGAAAGAAAAGAAGGGTCAAAGAATATTCGGATATGTCAAAAAGCAGAGGAATCACCTTAAAAGAGCTCTTATTGCAAAAACTTGGGACAATTTGAGCAGCAAAATAAATAATGATAATAATTAATTATAACCCATTGAGTAAAATAGAAATCCATGGGTCCATGCTAATATAAATACATAAGTGAATGAGTGAATAAGTAAGTGAACAAAATAGGACAAGGACTGTTCTACGTTACAGTAAAGTGCCAACTATGATGAGTTCAGAATACGACATTTTGGCAATCCCCACAATAAAAATTAATTCAGGAAAGGATAATCCCTAGGTGTTTAAAAAAATGAGTGGGGGGCGCCTGGGTGGCTCAGCCGGTTAAGCGTCTGCCTTTGGCTCAGGTCATGATCCCAGGGTCTAGGGATCGAGCCCTGCAGCCCATTTCTCCCTCTCCCACTCCCCCTACTTGTGCTCTGTCTCTCTCTCTCTCAAATAAATAAAATCTTTAAAAAAAAAATTGAGTGGAAATTTGATGAGAAACGGATTATTTACCTAGTCTCAAAGTAGCTCCACAATTATTTTAATATTATTTATTTAAAATTGAAATAATAAGCACGTGTTGACATAAATAACATAATTTTGCTTAAAATGTTTTTTTTCAAAAATTAGTGAGAGTAGTGGCATTGCTTTTTTTTTTTTTTTTGCAAATCTTACTAATGTTAGGATTAATACAAGAGGTAGATTCTTATATCTGCTTTTGTATTTACTCTAATGTGACATGTTGTTTTAGTTGAACTACATAAAGAAAATCTAGCCTCACACAGATATGTAGTTGAAAAATGAAAGGGTATTTTAACAACCTTTTCAAATAATGGTAGATATTCTTTGGCACCATAGCAAAATTTAACAAATAGTTCCTTAAATATTACCTTAAAAGTATTTTTATGGAATAAAAAACGATCTCAATTAAATTTTCATACTGTGCTAAATTCCATTTGTTTATCCTGTATTTTTTTAAATTGATAGCTTCTACTCTTAACAGTTTTAGATTTACAAAAAAATTGAGCAGAGTGCTGAGTTCTCTTTATACTCCTACCCCACACAGTTTGTCCTATTATTAATACCTCGCATGATTGTGGTACATCTGTTACAATTAATGAGTCTTTTCTTTTCTTTTTTTATTAAAGTATAATTAACATACAATGTTATATTAGTCCCAGCTGTAAATACTTAAATTAAACTAAATTTCCATTAAGATTTACTCTTTATGTTGTATAGTTCTATAGGTTTTGACAATGTATAATGTCGTGTCTCTACCATTATTATGTCATACAGAATAATTTCACTTACAGAACAGTTTCACTGCCCTAAAAATCCCCTGTATTCATCCCTCCCACCACCCATATTCCCCAGGATCCTTGGCAACTGTGGAACTTTTTATTGTCTGTTCTTTTCTCTTTTCCAGAATGTCATAGTTGGAATCGTATAGTAATTAGATTTTCCCTAACCAATGTCCTTGTAAGATTCTTCTATTTCTTTTCATGGCTTGCTAGCTCATTTCTTTTTGTCACTGAATACTATTCCATATCCACAATTTGTTTATACATTCACATATTGAAGGACATCTCAGTTGCTGCCGGTTATTGGCAATTATGAATAAAGCTGCTATAAATATATGTGTGCAGGTTTTGGTTAGGTGTAAGTTTTCAACTCAGTTGGGTAAATATCTAAGAAGATGATCGCTAAATAGTATGATGGAACTGTTTAACTTTGTAAGAAACTGCCAAACTGTCTTCCAAAGGACCATTTTGTATCCCCACCAGTAATGAACGAGAGTTGCTATTGCTCCACATTCTCTATGGCATTTGGTATTGTCAGTTTTTTGGATTTTAGCCGTTTTAATTGGCGGGTAGTGGTACCTCATTGTTTTAATTAGCAGTTCCATAATGACAATGATATTGAGCATTTTTTCATATGCTTATTTTCCATCTGCATATCTTCTTGATAAATTATCTGTTCAGATCTTTAGTGCATTTTTTAATTGTTTTTTGTTGTTGTTGTTGTTGAGTTTTAAGAGTTCTTTGTATATTTTGGGTACAAATCTTTATTAGATGTGTGTTTTACAAGTATTTTCTCTGTCTCTTGCTTCTTTTCATTCTCTGAACAGTGTCTTTCACAGAGAAGAAACATTTCATTTAATAAACTCCAAGTTATTAATTTTTCTTTCAAGGATTATCCTTTTGTTATTACATATAAAAATTCATCCTAAAACCAAGATTATCTAGATTTTATCCTATTTTATCTTCCAGAGGTTTTATATCTGACTATTAGATCCATGAACCATTTTAAGTTAATATTTGTGTAAGATGTAAGGTCTGTATCTAGACTTTTTTTATTTTTTTTTGCATGTAGATGTCCAACTGATCCAGAGCCACTTGTTGAAAAGACTGTCCATTCTCTATTGAATTATCCCTGCTCCTTTGTCAAAGATCAGTTGACTATATTTGTGTCGGTCCATTTCTGGGATCTATCTTCTGTTGTATTGATCTATTTTCTATTCTCTAGTCAATACCATGTTCTCTTAATTACTGTCACGTTATACCAAATATTGAAGTGAGATAATATCAGTCTTCCAACTTTGTTCTTCTGAAGTATTGCATTATCTAGTCTGAGTCTTTGGCTTTTCTGTATAAACTTTGAAATTGTTTCGTCAGTATCCATGAAATAACTTGCTGGATTCAAAGTGGGAAAAACTGGCATCTTGACAATATCAAATCTTCCTTCTCATGAACATGGAACATCTCTCCATCTATTTATATCTCATTGATCACTATCATCAGAGTTTTACAGTTTTCTTCATTACTTCTTATACATGTGTTATTAGAATTACACATAAGAATTTCATTATTTCAAGACTAATGTATTGTGATTTTGATTTCAAATATTCATTGCTGGAACACAGAAAAGCTACTGATTTTTGCATATTAAACTTGTATCATATAACCTTACTATAATTGTTTATTCCTTTCAGGTGTTTTTCTTGTTGTTGATTATTTAGGATTTTTCTACATAGATAAGTATGTGATCTGCAAACAAAGACAAATCTATTTTGTCCTTTCCAGTATGTATACTTTTCATTTCTTTTCTTTCTTATTGAATAGCTAGAACTATGTTGGATAGAAGTTGTGGGAGGATATCCTTGCCTTGTTCCCAATTTTGGGGCTAAAGCATCCATTGATTACCATTAAGTGTGATGCTAGCTGCAGGTTTTTGAAGATGTTCTTCATCAGGTTGAGGAAGTTTTCCTCTATTTCTAGTTTGCTGAGTTTTAATGATGAAAAGGTGTTGGATTTTGTTAAATGCTTTTCCTACATCAGTTGACATGATCTTTCTTCTGTTAATGTGTTCATGGCCTGTTAATGTGATCAGTTACGTTAACTGATTTCAAATGTCAAACCAGCTTTATCTTGCATTAAATCCAACTTAGTTGTGGCGTATAGTTCTTTTTATACAATGTTGGAGTCTATATGGTAACATTTTGCTGAGGTTTTTTACATCTGTGATCATGATAGATATTGCCCTTAAAGACCGGGCCCCCCAGATTTCATTCTCAAACTAGTCCACGCTCACTCTGCAGCAGTTCATCAAAATTACCTTTTACATTTTCCTACCAGTTATTGGCTCTAGAAGCTTCTGTTCCTATGACCTGATCTTGGCAGTGATTCTCTTTATTCACTGACCTTCCCAGATTTCATGGTGATTGTAGAGCCTGTGACTTTCATTTTTTAGTGGATTGAAGAAGAGTTGTTGATTCTCAGTTTGTTCAACTTTTTTCTTGTAAGGACCAGAGTGACAACTTCCAAAACCTTTACATGAGAGAACTTCCCATTTACTTTTTAATAAGTACAAAACACTGACAAATTAACTTATCTTGAGCAATCCTGGTGAAGACCCTCTTAACTGAATTATAAAATTCAACAGCTCCATGAGAAAATAGACATTGTGTGCTTGCTGATAATATGCACTGAGAGCACAGCATCACTTTATAATATTCTGTCAAGAATGCATAACCCCAATCTAATTATGAGAAAACAAAAGATAAATCCAAAATGAGGTCATTCCACAAAGTAACTAACCTATATTCTTCAAAAAGTCATGGTCATGAAAATCAGGGCAAAATAGAGAAATTCTTTCAGTTTGAAAGAGAACGAAGAGACGTGGCAACTAAGTGCCATGTGTGAAAATGCATTGAATCCCAGACCAGAAAGAAATGGGTGATATAAAGACATTGAGGGGCAAGTGGAGACATTTGAATGAGCTTTATGGATTGTATGATAGCACTGAATTAACATTTATTTCCTAATTTCGATGGACATGTGTAGAGTAGTGTCGTCGTTTTTAGGAAATATACCCTTATGTATGCAGGGATATTAAAGCATAATGTCAGAAACTTATTTTCATATGGCTCAAAAATATAATCGTAATAATATTTACATAGAGAGAATGATAACACAAACAATAACTGGAAAATCTGCGTAAAGAGTATACAAGATGATCTGATGTATACTGAACACTCGGGAAAAGTTAACTATATTCAGAATGCATACAATATAAATATTCGTTATATCATTAAAAATAATACATAATTTCAAAGCTTCTGGCAGTATCTCCACTGAGGGCATATATCTGGGATAGAAGGCACTTTTATTTAACAATAAACAAAGAATGCACAACTTAAGGGGTTTTCTTGGCAAGTCTACGTTCTGCGTATAATACAAAAAGTCATTTCCGTTATGGATAGGGAAATAATAAGAGAGTCTATTGCCTTTAGGAATGTTTATTTTATATGAATTTTCTAAAATGTCTCTGAGCCTCTGTGTGTAGAATGTGGAGAAATCCTGTGCACCCTCACGTACAGTTGCTCAGGAGTTCTCTTCAGTAGACTGGAGTAGAAAGCAAGCAGGGTGGCATGGTGGGGAAACTTCAAGTAAGACTGGATTTGGAATACGACACTCACATAGCGTTATTCTACTGGACTTGAAGTGTCAAGCACACCATGGAATATTCTGCTGGGCTTTGGAAACACCCACCTACCATTCTGTTATACTGTCTTCCCCAATCCAATAATGTCTCTGGGAGGGAATTAGTGATTAAGTAATAACAAATAAATACTGCTTCGCTTCTTAGAAAGCTTGAAAGGTTAATTGAGTCAAATTCAAAAACAGTATTCAGATTCCAATATAAATGAACACATCCAACGCAGATCTTCAGGTTCCTTGAGAGTAGAACTGGTAAGCATTTCTGACCTATTATTGCACATGAAAGCATTTAAGGATACCATAAAGTGGTCCAACATGCTCAAAAATAGAATAATATCTCTACTCAAATATAGATTCAGTATAAATTGCATGGAATTATATTGTGTCTGTTGCCTCCTAAATGCTCAGCGTCCAGGCTTTTAAATGGTTTCTCGGTATAGCTTGATTCAGAATTTTATTGTTTTGTTGCATTATATATTCAGATAGATCTTTTATTCCTTCCAGCTCATTTTTGCATAATGTAATTTTTCATAATGTTTTTCTATTTTTATCTGTTTATCAGACATCCTATTTTTTGATGAAGCATTTTGAGGGGGCACATTGTTGAGTTATTTACTCTTCCCAGTTTTATTGAATGTTTTAGATATTCTTATAGCTGTTCCATTTCATCTGGAGAATATAATGTACAATAAAACTAAAATGTATTACATTCAATGAAACATGGCAAGCACCTGGTTTCCTTCTGCTTTGCTGCATAAGATCTCTCAAACAGAGCTCCACATCAAGACTGAGAGCATTTTGTTGCAGGAAGCTGTGAAGTTCCTACTGAAAGAACTGGATAAAACATATCTTACACCTGAATCTTATGATAAGCCAATATGCAAAATATTTTCTGGCTGAAATATGTTTACATGAGTGAAATGTGTGAATTTCATTCATTTTTGGCTGCCTTTAGAAGAAAAAAAGAGAAGGGATGCTAGGTGGTATTGCCAGAAGATGCCATCCTAAATTTCAATAAAGCCATATGAAATAAAAGCATCTCCTAAAAGCTGTAAGAAGCTTCCCTAGAAATCCATAGAAAGATGGAGGTTTTTTTTACAATGAAAAGACAAAACTAGAATTCCAAATCTTATAAATACACTGAAACTTAAAGTATGATTAAGTGTTTCACAGTGAAAAAGCTGGTTACAACGCTATAAAACTTAATGAGGTTTACCAAAGTTCAACTTCTGGTAGATTCTGTCAACTGACTGGGATTAATGATATTTCATAATGTAAAATTGCAAATATGTGTAAGAGATAAATATGCCGAAATGTTCACTCTCCATCTGATCTTAGAAATTACGCAGAGTAGGCTACATAATCCCTTAGAAATATGGGGTCCAAAAAATTTGGGTTGCTGGGAAAGACTGTGAGAGCAAGGGGAGACTTTTTTCCCATTCTCAAGATGGAAGAAACAAGGGCGTGTTTGTCAGATGCAACAATAAAGAGGCAGCCTGGATCTGCTTGGGTGGGTTTTCCTGCCCTTTGAGTGGCATGGTGACCTCAGAGTTATGCTCACTCAGGCAGCATAGGATAAGAAATTTGCTGAGTTTTTTTTGTTGTTGTTTTGCTTTGTTTTTATTTTATTTTATTTTATTTTATCGTTATTTAAGAAGTGTTTAGATGTAGGGGAACAGGGAATGAACATGGGAGTTGGATAAATCCACCAGCTCAGAAAACATCTGGCACCTCTATGTGCATACTTTTTAATAGTCATACTTCAGCTCCTGACTCAGTCTGGACCTAACTAGAAAAATAAGCAATAGCCACATTCTTATCATCTATTGGAGAGTAAAGTTAAATTGCCCTTCAAGATCTATGAGACAGTCATGACTCCTGGATTCTGCATTGCCCATCTCTCCTTCTTAAGGATAATGTGAATTACTCAGAACCCAAATGCACTAGAAACTACCATTGTACTATCTCCGTCTTCATCCCTAAAGAATTACCCCTTTCCATACATCTTGTCTTTAGCTTGTCTTTAGTCTTTGCTGCAGTCAGTTACAATTCCTGCTAACAAGGCCCCTCCAAAAGTAAAGTCTTATTCTAGACCCTAGTTTGGAAATAGTCATCAGGCTTTTCATACTTGCCTCTTTTCCAGAATTGAAGCCAATTCCCCAATTCCAGTCTGGCTTTAATATAATGGTTCATAACAGATTCACCAGAAGATAAATTCCTACCAGATTACTGAGTAGTAGATACTGTGTGAATTCAGAGGCTCTACTCCACATTTCTATAGAAACTTGTACCTCCTGTAGCATTTGAATGCTACACTGCAATTGTTTCTTTATTGGCATCATTTTCCGACCAGGCTGGGAGACATGCCAGGAGAAGGACTGATTTTTTCTAGCTTTATTGAGATACAATTGACATATAACATTGTGTAAGTTTAAGTTGTACAACATGATGATTTGATACACACATATAATTTGAAATGATTACCACAATAAGGTTGTTTAACACATCCATCACCTCACATAATTACCTTTGTGAGTGTGGTGATAAACATTTAGGATCTACTCTCTTAGCAACTTTCCAGTGTATAATAGAGTATTGTTAAGTATAGTCACGATGCTGTATATTAGATCCCCAGAACTTATTCATTTTATAACTAGAAGCTTCAAGGGTACAAAGAAGTACCCTTTGACCAGTATCTTGCCAGCTCCCCTACTCCAGCCCCTGGAAACCACCACTCTATTCTCTGTTTCTACAAATTTAGCTTTTTTGAAGATTCCACATAAAAGTGAGATCATACAGTTTTTGTCTTTCTCTATCTGACTTATGTCAGTTAGATAATACCCTCAAGGGCCATCCATGTTATTGCAAATGACAGAAATTTCTTCTCTTTAATGACTGAATAAAATTCCATGGAGTATATATACTGCAACTTCCTTATACATTCACCTGTCAATTGACACTTAGGTTGTTTCCATGTCTAGTTATTGTGAATAATGCTGCAATGAACATGGGGGTGCAGATACCTCTTTGAGATTCTGATTTCATTTTCTTTGGATATACACCCAGAAGTGAGTTTGCTGGATCATATGGCAGTTCTATTTTTAATTTTTTGGAGAACATTCACATTGCTTTCCAGTGTGGTTATACCGATTTTCATTCCCATCACAGTGCACAAGAATTCTCTTTCCTTCACATGCTCTCCAAAATTTATCCCTTGTCTTCTTGATAATAGCCATTCTAACAGCTGTGAGGTGATAGCTCATTGTAGTTTTGATTTGCATTTCCGCAACGATTACTGATGTTGAGCAGCTTTCCATGTACTTGTTGGCCATTTATATGTCTTTGGTTTGAATAGAACAGAGCTTCTCTGTAAGTAAGTGACTTGTAATCAGAATTCCCAAAGCTGTCACTGGTACTGTGGCAGTTTACTCAGACCCAATTAAAGCTTCTACTTTAAATAAGAGACAAAGAAACAATTTCCAGGAGAAAAGTGAAGGATGGATTATATAACTTCCAGGGGGCACTTACATAGATACGACAAGGCAACAGTGAGCACCAATGTTAGAAACGATAATGACTAGGAAATGCAGAATTGTGTGTATGAGGCCTGCAGTCTGAACAGAAATGAGCACGAAAGACCGGATCTATTATTCAAAAAATCATACACTGAATAAATGGGAAGAGATTTGTAGCAGAGCTTCAAAATGACATAATACTATAGGGTTTGTATTTTAATACTATAAATTTGTGTTTTATAAGGAATAAAATGCTTTACAGATATTATTTTAGTAAGGATTTGATCCAATTATTCAGAGCAGCATATCAAAATAAATATATCTAAAACATACCTATGTCTCTTCTACTGCTACAGAAGCCTTTAAGACTAATGAGAACACAGTTATATCAATTTTTAAAAGTATTTAAAAGTTGAGTGGAATATTCTGAGATTACCATATGTATCAACCAATTTTTTAAATAAAGAACACAATACAGAAATGATGTTATCTTGTGATTAAAGTTTCCAATAAACAGTGAAACTGTTTGACAAGGGCCCAGGGATTTTTAAAAATGTCATGTTACATAGTTAAAGAATGGAGGTATAGAGAAATTGTTAGACAACGGAACCAGTGTTTAAGGATTTGTAGTGTAAGCTTCTTGTGCTTGAATGATGGGCCCTGTGTGAAATCATTTTTTATACATACATGGTTAGTATTTTATTTTTACTCATCTATAATTGCTTTGTTTCAAAATTGTTAGCTATATTAAATGCACATAATTCAAAATGAGATAAAATTTAAAATAAATAGGATAATTTCCAAGTAAGATCCCGAGAGCCTGAATTCTTTCTACAGATGAGGGTTACTCTCTTGTCCACTGGTATATCTCAATGCCCATGATAGTGCCTAGAATGAAGTGAATATTCAAAATTTATTTGCTGAATGAATTGGTGTGACGTGAATGCCTATTTTAACTTCCTCCTCTTTTATTTATTTATTTTTAAAGATTTTATTTATTTATTTGAGAGAGAGAGAGAGCATGAGTGGAGGGGAGAGGCAGACAGAGAGGCAGAAGCAGGCTCCATCCCAGGGCTCAATCCCACGGCCATCCCAGGGCTCAACCTGGCTTGATCTCAGGGTCCAGGGATCATGACCTGAGCAGAAGGCAGATGCTTAACCAACTGAGCCACCCAGGTGCCTTTCCTCCTATTTTAGATCTCTATTGACATAGCTATCAGAACAACGAGAAAAGGGAGCCATCTTTTCTTTTTGTCAGTGTTGAATCTGGAAACGGTGATATTTACTGGAAAAAAAAAAAGATTGATGCTATATAGTTCAAATTGGACTAGAGCAAAATATTAATAATTAAAAAGCTGACCTGTCCATGTGGGAAGGAGCAGCCTACTGAAAAAGCATGACCAGACCATCATTGTCCAATTCAGAATGGTTTAGGCTGGAAGTGGCAGCCGGTTGGTTAACAATCAGGGGCATGTCTGAATCCCACCATCTTCCTCTGGAAAAACTGCCAAGTACCAGAGACTACACCTATGGCAAATACATGGGGTTATTTTTAATAGGCTTGGAGCTTGACACAGATGGTCCTGCCAGGCACAAGATGGCTGCTCTATCAAATAGTGAATAGAAATTCCAGCTTTTCCATTTCCCAGGTGGTTTGTTGTTGACTGGGCAGAGGAAAGCTAAAGTAAAGCTACAATTTTCATCTTCTATTATTTGAGACAGAATGATTAAAATAATGACCCACACAATTTCACAAAACACCATCTCCTTTTGAATACCAAGCAAGCATTGAACTTCTTGGTAAGTGTAATACCAAACAGGAATAGATGATCATAGTGATGATGATGATGGTGCTGGTGATGATGACAGACTCAAAAAAACATACTAAGTTTTCTTCTTCTGGATCGAGAATTTATCAGGTTTTGGCTTCTGGCTTAACAAGGTTGAATTCCTAATATGTATTGATGTTTCATTCTTTCTTGAAGTCGAATTAAAATGCTAAAGGATATTAAAAGAAGCTTTCAATCCTAGAACATAAGATCCATACTTTCTTAAGGGAGCGCTCTCTACATTCAGATCTTGTCCATTTGTAAGGGAACCATGAGAAAATTTACTCTATCCACCAACACTGATTAATTCGGACCCTCTATTATACTTATCACCACAAAAATTTTAACCAACACTGTGAACAGAGGCATCAAAATGGAATACTAAAGAAAATTTGGGGAAAAATTAACTCAGTAAAAGTTTATAATGTTAATTGGTCATATTCAAATAGTTGGGGAATATTAAATCTAAAGCAGTGAAAGCAAAAAGGAATTGCTACTCAAAAATCTTTATTGGATGAAATAAAATGGGAGAGAATCAGAACAATTAATATTCATGTGGTAGAAGTTCCAGGAGGAGACAATCCAACTTAATATGTTGTAGAATTTTTCCTTTCATCAATTCAGTACAAGTGAAAACATGATAAACGAGGACAGAACAATTCATCCCTAATACGGTAAAGAATAGTATCTTAAACCAACATACTATTTAATGTTAGAAAGGTGGAATTACCTTTAAAGTCAAGAAGAAAATGAGTACACTATTACCATTATCAAATATTATCTAGACATGCTAATCAATGCAATACTGTGACAAAAACAATTCAGACAAATACCTATTGGAAAAAGTGGTAAAATTATCATAATTTTCAGATGGTGTTACTGTCTACTAAGAAAATGCAAGAGAATCAACTAAAACATAATCAAAACGCATAAATGAACTCAGAAAAATATCTAATTATCACATTAATGCAAATTTTGATAGTATCTTATGTACCAGCAACAGTCTATTTGAAAAATCAAAGTGAAAATACTTTATTCTTAGCAACAATAAAAAAATATAAATGCCTTACAATAAATGTGCAGAATCTAAATAGAGTAAACTACAAAAAGTCATTGGAGTACAAAAAAGACTAGCAAATGAGGGTAATTTATCACTGAAGGAGAAAACTTAATAGTGTAATATAATAGTTCTCCCTAATATGACTCAAAATGCAATGTAATTATAATAAAACCAATTATAATTATAATAAAATAAAAATAGTATAATTACAAAAATAACTATAAAATTATAATTAAAAATTTAAAATGTTTTGCAATTACAAAATGTTACTGAAGTTTCTACAGTTGAAAAACTGGGCTAAAATTGTATAAAGAAATTTGTGGAAGAGTTTCACCATCCACTATTAAGATGCATTAAAGTGTTTCAATAATTAGACTTAAACAGTCCAAACCAATTGGAGGAAGTTCTGAAACTGGGAATAAGAGAAAAGCTCAAAAGAACAGAGATGTAAATGACATAGACACCTATTTATTGTATTTTACATAAAAGAAATCCGGCTGTAAACAGTTTAGAGCTGACAAGGCAGCTCCATGGTATCATCAAAAAATGAGGCTTTCCACCAGATTCTTTCACTAAGGCTTCCATTCTAAGTACAACTTCTATCTGTGTGGCCACTGTGTGGTTTCTACCCTCCACAGTATGTGTTAGTCCAAGACATTTGCTGGAACATCACCCATCATTGACGCACTGCAGGTTAGAAGGGAAGAAAAGACAAGAAAGCAAAAAGCTGGCTCCTCTTCAGTAAGTGAATTCCCTCTAATCAGCCTTTGCAAATGGCACACGCAATCATCTTGCTTACCCTTCATTGGCCAAAATGTCATCATGTGATCACACCCTGCTACAAGGAGGAATGCGGAGTATTCAGTTTCATTTATGCAGTAGTCTGCCTAGCAGAAAATTAGAATTTTTTTTCCATGGAGGCTGCAGCAGAGAGTGGATAGATGTTGGGCTAGACAACTCCTAGCTTCTGACAAATGAGTTGGAATATAATAAAATTGGCATTTTATATTAATCAGGAAATTATGGATTTTTTCCAAAATGATGCGGGGAAATTGGTTAAGTGTTTAGAAAAATACTAAGTTCAGGGGCACCTGGGTGGCTCAGTCAGTTAAGCATGGGAGTCTTGATTTTGGCTCAGGTCAGGATTCCAGGGTCATGAGACGGAGCTCCAGGTTGGGCTCTGCTCTAAGTGAGGAGTCTGCTTGAGATCCTCTCTCCCTCCCCCCCACTCATGCACATTCTCTCTCTAAATAAATGAATAAATCTTTTAAAGAAAGAAAAAATACTAAGTTCAGTCTTTCCTTACAGTATACACATAATAAATTTCTATTATATTTATTTTCAAATCATATAGGAACATTTTTATGATTTAAAATAAAATGTCATAAAAGATAACTTGAAAAAATACAAAAAAGTATGTCAGGATCATATACTGTCACTACCAGAGATCACAAAAATTAGTATTTTACATTTTGCTCTCTCTATAAATATATGTATTTAAGTAAATATATATAAAAGTATGTACCATGCATACAATATACATAGATATATTTAATGAGTGTGCACAGTTTATGCGTGTGTGTGTGAGAGAGCATATACATACTCATATTGTATGGTTCAGGGTACTGTGGCTGAAAACATCAGAAATTTAATCTAACACAAAAAAAAGTGATGTGTTGAAAAGTAGTTCACCAAATATTTGAAAAACCTACAAAAAGAGAAGAAAAACATAAAAGACATGTTATAGGCAAGAAGTCTGATTAGTACAAACCATCAAGTCCTGGTTATGTTTTGTAGAAGAAATAGAAATATATCTTTATGCTTTCCAGAGATTTAAGCACCTCTATTATCCACAGGATCCATCAGATATAATCAAATTCCTCCCTGTAGTAAGACTGGAAAGAAACTCACATCTCAGGTCCTTCCAACAAGCCACGTAATACAATCATAGCAATTTCAACAACATTAAACCAACAAATACAAGTCTATTTCTTCTCTCAATGTAAGCCAATATAATCTTGGCAATGTGAAATTCAATTAAAGCTGTTCAACAAGAAGCCAAAGCAATTTTGTTCAGCTCTGCAGCAGTCTGTTATTCTGGGCAATCCAACATGAGGTTTTAGAATGGCTATAGCATTGGTTCTCAAAAGATAGCCTAGTGGAAGTTCTCAGGTTCCAGAAAAGCAGCAACTCACTTTTAATTCTTAGAGTCCTGCATAAGCAATCAAGAAATGGGCAGAAGACATGAACAGACATTTTTCCAAAGAAGACATCCAACTGGCCATGAAAAAGTGCTCAACATTGCTTGACATCAGGGAAATCCAAATCAAAACCTCAATGAGATACCACCTCACACCACTCAGAATGGCTAAAATTAACAAGGCAGGAAACGACAGATGTTGGTGAGGATGAGGAGAAAGGGGAACCCTCCTACACTGTTGGTGGGAATGCAAGCTGGTGCAGCCATCTGGAAAACAGTATGGAGGTTCCTCAAAAAGTTGAAAATAGAGCTACCATATGACCCAGCAATTGCACTACTGGGTATTTACCCCAAAGATACAAATGTAGTGATCCGAAGGGGTACATGCACCCCAATGTTTATAGCAGCAATGTCCACAATAGCCAAACTATGGAAAGAGCCAAGATGTCCATCAACAGATGAATGGATAAAGAAGAAGTGGTATATATATACAATGGAATATTATGCAGCCATCAAAAAAGAAAAAAATGAAATCTTGCCATTTGCAATGACGTGGATGGAACTAGAGGATATTATGCTGAGTGAAATAAGTCAATCAGAGAAAGACATGTATCACATGATCTCACTGATATGAGGAATTCTTAATCTCAGGAAACAAACAGGGTTGCTGGAGAGGTGGGGTGTGGAAGGGATGGGGTGGCTGTGTGATAGACATTGGGGAGGGTATGTGCTATGGTGAGTGCTGTGAATTGTGTAAGACTGATGAATCACAGACCTGTACCTCTGAAACAAATAATACATTATATGTTAAAAAAAAAAAAGAAGAAGATAGTAAGAAGGGAAAAATGAAGGGGGGGGAAGCGGAGGGGGAGACGAACCATGAGACTATGGACTCTGAGAAACAAACTGAAGGTTCTAGAGGGGAGCAGGGTGGGGGGATGGGTTAGCCTGGTGATGGGTATTAAAGAGGGCACGTACTGAATGGAGCACTGGGTGCTATAAGCAACCAATGAATCATGGAACACTACATCAAAAACTAATGATGTAATGTATGGTGATTAACATAACATAATAAAATAAAGTTTAAAAAATCTATAGGTAAAAATATGCTGGAAAATATTGCATTTATCTTTAAACCTTTAATGCTACTATTCAAATAAATACTAGAAACATTAAAAAAAACAGTTCATTTGAAAACAAATTAATACCATTAAAAAATGATAGTAACCTTTTTAAAAGCTTCTCGTGGAGGAATCGATGGTCTGGTTGTTCTTTAGTCTTCCATAAATATTCCTTCTCCTAGCTGCACTTCTGGTATTGTGAGAACATATTAAACATCGAATACCATGAAAATTGCCTCAAATAGAACTATTCTAAATTGCTCAATAAGCATATAACAATATGTTTGAACCGTCAGGCAAAACTGGGGATAGCACTTAGAAATGCCAGGTAAAGGTCAAGTAGTAGCTAAAGCACGAACATTGGCAAACCTTTGTGCAGCCCCAGCCAAGAAACACTCAAACCAAAGCTGGACCAACAACCTTCTTTGTCTATTCTCAGATCAAAGCCTAAACCATAACCTCCTAATTCCCCTGTGCGACTTACAAAAGCACACTCAAGAGCAGCAGAAAAATAAACAAATGAATTTATGAGTGTATGGATTAAATCGGCATAGGTGTTTTTACAATTCTCCTTCTAAGATTTGGCTCCTAGGAGATACATCTCAGTCCACCTATCTTCTAGAATCTAGATGAGCATTCTCTCAACTTCCCAGTGAAATAAAGCAGGCAGGAGGAGGAAAAGGTTGAGGTAGGGTGGGAGGAAGATTTCCAGGATTTTCTCTCCTAGAAATCAACATTCCTCTGGGTGTTCTGTGTATATAAGGTCAACTAGGAATACGGTTCCTCTGCTCAAGGGAGATCAATAAGTTATAATATGAGAGAAGTGTCACTGACAACTTTTTGTCACTGCTTTCTCTGTCTTATATGCATGTATTTTGGGGCCCAATAAGATACAGTCATCACCTCCAAACCTTTGGAATACCTATTAATTATATTCCCTGAATGATAATCCAAAGGGTCAAGTCTCTACAATAAACTGAGAAGTCACTCCCATTCTAATGATTGTGTGGTAGTATGTTCTTTCATACAATTCAGCTAAGTTCACCAAACTGATTGTACAATGACTATTCAATCAGACCTAAAGTTGTAAAACTCCTAGAAGAAAACACAGGAGAAAAGTTCCTTGATATTGGTTTGGGAAATAATTTTTTGAAAGACACCAAAAGCACAAGCAACAAAAGCAAAAATAAATGTGAGACTACATCAAACAGAAGAGCTTCTGCACAGCAAAAGAAACAATGAGAAAATGAAAGGCAACTCATGCGAGGAGAGAAAATATTTGCAACTCGTCTAAGAAGGGGTTATTATCCAAAACATATAAGGAACTCCTACAACTCAATAACAAAAACACCAAACAATCCTATTTAAAATGGGCATGTGACCTGAATAGACATATTTTCCAAAGAAGACATTTAAATGGACAACAGGTACATGAAAAACTGCTCAACATCGCAGATCACTGGGGAAATGCAAATGAAAATTACAATCAGCTATCACCTCACATCTGTTAGAAAATTATTATAAAAATACAAGAGATTATATTATTATTATATTATAAAAACACTGGAGACTGTGTAAAGTAAAAGGAACCATTGTGCACCGCTGGTGGGAAAGTAAATTGGTGCAGCCACACGAAAAACAGTGTAGAGTTTCCTCAAAAACAAAAATTAAAAATAGAACTGCCATAGGATCAAGGAATCCCTCTTCTGGGTATACATACATCCAAAGGAAGTGACATCAGGATCCGAAACAGAGATCTGCACTCCCATGTGCATTGCAGCATTATTCACATTAGCCATGATACGGAAACCACCTAAGATCCATCTACGGATGAATGGAGATATCTATATATCTCTATCTATAATTTAGCAATAAAAAAGAAGGAAATCCTTCATTTGCAACAACATGGGAAGATCTTGAGGACATTATGCTAAGTGAAATAAGTCAGACAGAAAAACAAACATTGTGTGACATTACTTGCATGTGGAATCTTTAAAAAGCTGAAGAAAGAGAGAGTAGAGTGGGTGGTAAAAAGGTACAGACTGCCAGAGAAAAGATGAATAAGTTCTGTAGATCTAATATGCAGCACGATGAGTATAGTTAACAATATTGTATTATATACCCAAAAGTTGCTAAGAGAGTAGATTCTAAATGCTATCACCACAAAATAAAGATGGTAATTACGTGAGGGAATAGAGGTGTTAACTACCCCTTTTACGGTAATCATTTGCACTACATATGTGTAGCAAATCATCACATTGCACACCTTAACTCAAAACAATAGGTCAATTATATCTCAATAAAGGGAAAACAATTAAAGCTATGTAAGTAAGTCCACACATAATACACGTTCATGGGTGAAGCCTTGCTATAAAACAAGGTGATCATTGGGAATAATGAAGGCCCAACATGTGTGGTTTAGACAATAAATACTGTTGAGAAAAGAGATCAGGAAAGTTAGATACCATGACCATTGTTCTCTGCCTATAAAGAAACTCCAATTTTTTATTTTTTTTAACTTCTACGAATTAAAATTCAGGCAGACAAAAATTGATATTAGTTTATGGATCACATTGTGACATGTTGGTGGTTTAGCTCTCCTCCTCAGAAGTTCAAGTGAACCTCCCTCATCTTTAAGTCAAAGATATGAACTGAGTTTAAATATACAAAAAAGATGAAATATTTCTTAACTATCAAACATCTGATCTATAGAGTATTTGCAAAGGCTAACCTAAAACTCTTATTAACCTGAAAGAAAGAACAATAGTGTATTTTTCTCAGGACAGTAAGGATATTTAAAAGAAATATGTTAAAACTATTCAGTATTCTCATGAACCAAACATGCATGGAGAGATGCTGACAGTGAGATCTACAAGCCATAGACTTGCCTGCTAAGAAATCTTTGATCTGAGAGTAACAGTAAGATGAACTATAATGTAAAGGTTTCAAGAAACATTGGTTTGGGGGCACCTGGGTGGTTCAGTTGGTTAAGCATCTGCCTTTGGCTTCGGTCATGATCTCAGGGTCCTGGATCAAGTCCCACATTGGCCTCCCTGCTCAGCGGAGAGCCTCTTCTCCCTCTCCTGTTCCCCCTGCTTGTGCTCTTTCTCTCGCTGTCAAATAAATAAATAAAATATTTTTTTAAAAAGAAGCATTCGTTTGATACTTGAATGACAGGATTCTAAGCCAGACATTTCTGAAACCTCTTGAAGATATTTCCCACTGCTGATGGTGCATTACATTATTTTAGTGAAAACTGGGAACTATGACAACTACTTTGAAAATGCTTTTTCAAGTAAATCAAAGATTCGTAAAGTACATTAGCCAAACTACAATTCCATGTAGGTTAGGGAGAAATCATAGGGATTTCTGTATTTCTTCCGTATGTCCGTATGCACTTGGAACTAAATAGTGCAAGCAAAATGACACATTTCTCTTCCCTGAATATAGAATTTCCATGAATGTTCCAACAGTGGAGCTGCCCCACAGTGTAATCACGGGAGTCTTTTTTATCAAACCTGACTTCAGCAACTTTCTGGCAAATTTAGCTGGATATTATATTATGTAAAATGTATAGCATGTGTTTATACATATACATATATTCCACATCACCCCCTGATTTATTTGTCACCTTTTTGTCACTTTAGTTTTGTAATGTAAGGATGTTGGTAATATTTCACACTTTCATTTTCATGTAAATCAAGTTTCTTTGGTGTTGCGTGAACCAGTGTTTTTACCGCTTTTGTGTTTGGCTGGTACAAATGTTTCATAAAATAGAATATAACTCAGCTGCTTTTGCATCTTAGAGAAGTGGTACTGAGGGTTGTTAGTTCAGCACGTGCCATGACTGTTTGTATATCTTGGCACTGGAACCCATTTATTAAGAGCGAAAGTTCACGTCGTGTAGAGGACAAAGAAAATGAACCTAAACTAGCTATAGCTTTAAATATTGAAGGCATGGTGCCATCTGGTGGGAGAAAAAGATATTAGAGGAGAAATACAAAGCCCATTGCCCCCACTGATCACAGAAGGTTGCTGGGGGAAAGACACAGGCAGACAGGGAAAGCAGAGATAAAGTGTCATTTCCTACCCCTCGAATGTCAGTTTGTGGGTGAGGACGAGGTTGTCAGGGAAGGGTTACAGATCTGCAGCCGGTCAGCTACAAACCGTCCTGTGATGAAGGTTTCACAGATCAGAGAAATTGTTCCATCCGTGCCTTATTCCATTCATTTGCATTTCACCCATCCCTCCATCCATTCATTTACCAACTACCTGCAAGGCACTGTTCTCAGCCAGACAATGTCCTCGACACCATAAAACTTACCTTCTGATAGAAAGACATGGACTACAAACCGTTCTTTTAAGCCATATATTAAATGCTTCAGAGAAGAAACTGAGCAGAGGGTTCCTGGCAATGCTGGGTGGAGGAAGGGTAGAGAGGAGGTGTTCCAATATCGAGAAGAGTGTCCAAATACCCCCAAGTTTTGCCAGTGCTCAAACCAATAATTGACGGTTACACTATGGTTAGTGTATCTTTTATGAGTCCTTATTTCTGAAGGGCTTTTTAAGACAAAAGCAGACTGGGGTCTTGAATGACATGTATAATCACCAAAGATCGATACAACCACCTAAACCAGCTCTATTGAACAATGGTGGGCTAGCAGTGATACCTAATTTATAAGCTCCTAAACATGATGTACTAGTCTTCTGTATTCTTTACCCTGTTATTTTTCCTAACACTAAATTAGTTTAGATGTCTTTCTTGCTGCCTTATTCAGACATTTACAAAATCCCCAGTGAGGAATATGGTACTAGTAAATTGCCCAATCTTTACATATTATCATTTTTATGTCTGGTATCTACACTAAAAATTTGCTGTTTGAGTTTTCACCTCACAGATCTTCTAAATAAGATGTAACTGAATATTAAAAGAGAAAGCATTAAGGATGAAGATCCTAAGTAGCAAAACTAAAGATTAAATTTAGCATGTTATCACTTTTATGAAGGGTGTCACTAAGTTATTAAGTTATGCCAGAATCTGTTTCTTAGTATTTTTTAAGTTTTTATTTAAATTCCAGTTAGTTAGCCTACAGTGTAATATTAATTTCAGGTGTACAGTATAGTGATTCAACACTCCCATACAACATTTGGTGTTCATCACAACAAGTGCCCTCCTTAATCCCCATCACCTATTTCCCCCATCCCCGCCCCCAACCACCTCCCTTCAGGTACACATCCACCTGGTCTCTAGTTAAGAAACCAAGAAAAAGACTCATACGCTTATATCTTTTTTTTTTTTTTTAGTTTTTACCTAAATTCCAGGTAGTTATCACACACTGTAATATTAGTTTCAGATTTACAATATAGTGATTCAACACTTCCATTTTTCCAGGGAAGACATAAAGATGGCCAGTAGACACATGAAAAGATGCTCAGCATCACTGATCATCAAAGAAATGCAAATCAAAACTACAATGAGACCTGTCAGAATGGCTAACACTTAAAACACAAGAAACAAAGGTGTTGGTGAGAATGTGGAGAAAGGGGAGCCCTCTCACACTGTTGGTGGGAATGCAAACTGGTCCAGCCACAGTATGGAGATTCCTCAAAAAGTTAAAAATAGAACTACTCTATGATCCAGCAATTGCACTATTAGGTATTTACCCAAAGAATACAAAAATACTAATTCAAAGGGAGACATGCACCCTGATGTTTATAGCAGCATTATCAACAATAGCCAAATTATAGAAACAGCCCGTGTCCATCAACAGATGAATGAATAAAGATGTGGTACACACACACACACACACACACACAGAAATATTACTCAGCCATAAAAAAGAGTGAAATCTTGCCATTTGCAACAACATGGATGGACCTAGAGAGTATTAAGTTTAGTAGTATTTGTTTATAACTAGGTCCATCACTTGAAAGAATTCAGGAAACAATAAATACACATTGAATATTTTGAGGATTAATTTAATCATGGGCTTCTTTCTTCCTTGTGTTGTTCATGCATTTTATGGCATACCATAAAATTAGGAGTCAGACAACCTGGAAATGAGTTCCAGCCTTGCCCATTGGTTATGACATTGTGATTGGAAACAGTTCAAGTCTTGTAGCTACCTTTTCATCTAGAAGTGACAGTAAAACTCCATACTAGATAATGGTTAGGGCCATGGGTTCTAATCCCAGCTCTGGCACATTCCAGGTGTGTGATTTGGGGCATGTATTCAATCTGTCTATGCTTTAATTTCCCCATTTGTAAGAGTAAAAATAATAATTATTATTATTACATATAATATAATAATTTTAAAATCAGAAAATAATGGCACTTTGAATGATATTACACATAAAATTCTTAGCAAATCTTTGAGTGGACAGTAGATAACAAATAAAGGTTAACCCCTTCATTTTTCAGGGCCAGTGTATAATTGCGGTTGAAAAGGGAAACAGTAGATATTATAGCCACTCATAAATAATACAGGACAATGCTAATTTAGCATTGATGTGATTATAATAGTGCATCAGCAATATCACACGTATACCTACGACATATCCCATATCCTCTCTATTCGCTCAAGACAAAGCTAAAATATATTTCTAAGGACATGTAGTGGAGAATTAGTTCTTTACCTGGAAAATGTCCTAATTTATTGCTAAAAAACAAAATAAAACAAAACAAAAGATAAAAGCACAAAGAAGTTTGCAAGGATTTTAAGTAGAGTAACCTCTGTGTCAATTTCTCCTAAAATTAGCGGGGAGGCTGCCCACATATCTATGGTAGAGACCACGGTTTCTCTTGATCGAGAGGTCTCTCCTGGACACCTCTCCATTCTGAGGAGCCCTCTGCTGACCACCATAAATGAGCAGCCATTTAGGAATTAAGAAGTTAGGAAATGATTGGTCAATCTTATATTTATATTCATCTTGCATTTCTCAGTCACAATTCAATTTATTAAGATGGCATTTTAAAACCATTTTTAAACTACATTTTTAACTACTCTCAAAACTACATGTACTCTGAATTTTTCTCTCTCTACCCAGAATATTGTCCTCTTTGCACTGCCTACCAACAAATGTTTATTTGACTCATGAACTTGTATATATTCTTAAATTTTTGCTTCAAATTTCACCTCCTTCAGGATGCCTTCCTTGTTTCCCTTAGGTGAAATTAAGAATTTTCTCTTCTGTCTTTCTTTAATGCTATGTATTCTGCTACGTATTAACCTCAAATGCATTTCTTGTGCATTGAATTTTTTTTATTATGTTATGTTAATCACCATTCATTACATGATTAGTTTTTGATGTAGTGTTCCATGATTCATTGTTTGCGTATAACACCCAGTGCAGTACATGCCCTCTTTAATACCCATCACCAGGCTAACCCATCCCCCCATCCCCCTCCCCTCTAGAACCTTCAGTTTGTTTCTCAGAGTCCATTTGATCTGTTCTTGCATGCCTTTATTTCCCGATCAGAATATATATACTTGGGGATCAGAGACTATTTCCTAGTCATTTTCGTATTTTATATGCTTATCCCAGTGTGTAGAACATGGTAGACATTTATTAAATCTTTGCAAAATATAAATCAAAATGAAAGAAGATTCTAAGATGTTAGCTAGCATGGGCTTTATACCATTTATGAGAAGGAAATAATTCCTGTAAGAAAGTGGTCTAAAATTCAGAATAAAATTATTATATCCATATTTTTAATTGCTATTTATTTTAAAATAAGTGAATAACTTACTTCATCAACCTTATTATTCAAGTTGAATTTCGTATATGCATTTTAATATTCAAAAAAGCCTAACTAGCAGCGCCGTGGTTGCTCAGTTGGTTAAGCATCAGACCCTTGATTTCGGCTCAGGTCATGATCTCAGGGTCGTGAGATGGAGCCCTGCATCAGGCTCTGCGCTCAGTGCAGAGTCTGCTTGTCCCTCTCGTTCTGCTCTTCCTTGCACTCTCTCTCTCTAAAATAGATAAATGAATGAAATCTTTGAAAAATAAAAATAAAAAAGCCTAGGGGCGCCTGGGTGGCTCAGTCGTTAAGCGTCTGCCTTCGGCTCAGGTCATGATCCTGGGGTCCCGGGATCGAGTCCCACATCGGGCTCCCTGCTCCTCGGGAAGCCTGCTTCTCCCTCTCCCACTCCCCCTGCTTGTGTTCCTGCTCTCGCTGTCTCTCTCTGTCAAATAAATAAAATCTTTAAAAAAAAAAAAATAAATAAATAAATAAAAAAATAAAAAAGCCTAACTAGAGAAATACAAATGACATCAAATACCTAATTCTTTTTCTCTCTATGAGGTTTATACATATATAACTGCTGTTTTTTTCTACATATAAAAGAATTAGTAAAAAAAAAGTATGAAAGTGTAAGGGATTCAGTGACACTTTACAGAATAGAATTTGAAGTAGAGTTTTCCTGGAATACTTGATGTGCAGAGGCTTACTGTCAATGACTACCACTTACTCCTAGCTTCAGCGTTAGCCCCCTTTCCCTTTTGTGGGAAGGCAGCAATGTGAAGCAACTCTAGCTTCACGCTTTCCAGCCCTTATTCATCGTTTTCAAGCATGGTCATCCTATCTGGAGACAGCACTCTTCAAAGGAACCAGAAGCACAGTGAGGCTTAAAATATCACTCAACAGAAAGATAATGATGCTTTGGCAAGGTTGTGTGATTTGATCGTTAGTTCTTTCACAAGTGCCACTAAGTACCTCTTTGGCCAAGCATCAGGCTTAGCAAACAATGTGTAATTCAAAGCTCCAACGAGATTGGGCAGGAATGCGCACTGACTAATCAAGGCAGTGGCAGAATGAGACAGCCAAGCACTTTGGCCGGGTGTTCAGCTCCACCTGCTTATCAGTAAGGCAGCTCTCCTGGGGCTGATTCGGGCCCCTGCTACTGTAGGTACAGTATCCAGAAATAGGAAATAACCAGCCTTAGGTTGTTATACCCGATGCCATAATTATCAATGGTCTTTTCTCACAGAAAATTAGTCAAGTTTAACAAAAATCAGAGCAATAGTTTAAAAATAGAAAGTACCAAGTTATTAGTGAAAAGTTAGTAGCCTTTCAATGACCTTAAAACGTCCTAGAGAGAAGGAAGCCCGTCTGCACTGGGCCCTTCACCTAAGGGCACTTGCTTTCCCCTTTACTGTAACACTATTCATTCTGTATTATTATGCCTACTTTGCAGATTCAGGGAACTGAGGTCCAGAGAAGTTATATAACTTTTTCAAGACCTCATGTTTGGGAAATAATACGGCTAATATTTGAACTCAAGAATCCAATCTCGTTTCCACGATAGCAAATGCGTCTCTATTTTCTTCCTGGACTTGCTATTTCTGGGTCCTATAAATCCCCCTTTTTCCTGTGCTAACCCGTTTTTCTGTATTCTTCTTCTTATTCCTTTTTTTTCCTGACACGTTCTAAAACCTTAGGAGAAAGAACCAACTTCATCGCATGCTTCTTAAGATTTCGTTCACAACCCTCAAAACCTCAACCAAGTGTAGGTGAATTCTGGATTCTTATTGCTTGATGAAGTGTACACTTTCTTATTCTAGGAACTCAGTTCCCAAGCATATAGTATCAATCGTGTTTCAGAGTAAACTCAGAAAGAGGTAAAGAGAAAGCACTGCCTCTGTCCCATTGCTTTGTTGGAAAGAAGCGCTCACCATTAGCGATGGGTGCCAAGGTGTCCTTGTTATACTTTGCTTACATTCACATGTAACGTGCTAAAACTTCATCTTGTACCCAAAGCTAGTTTACCCTGGCTTTTTGCAAAAAAAAAAAAAACACAAATACTTCATTTGACTTTCAGATCATTTTTTCCTGATTCTAATTTTTCAGACCAATGAGCAACAGCCACTGGAGAACAAATTTATGGCAAGGCCTTGAATTCCTGGAAATGATTGCTAATTAGATGCTAGTTATAGAGATTATTTGCGTTTAGATATGTACCAAGTTTTGAATTTTTAGGCTTTTGGGTTTTAGATTACAGATAAACTACCAATGTTTCAGTACCTACTGTGTTGTCTGTCTGTCTACCCAAGTTCCGCCGTCATCCTGGCCAACAACATCATCACTGACAGCACATATGACCCCCCAGAAAACCAGCCCCTTGATATCCAAGGATCTTTACCTCTGTCCTCCATTCCACTCTAGGAACCCAGATCATGGTTCCAAACTAGCTAATGTTACCTCCCAAATGGCTCTTCTACATTATTCTCAAATTCAGAGTACTTACAACCTACTATAATTATGACTATCTCACTCTATTGTTCATATCGCACCAATCCTTCTACCTCATCAACACCTCTGGTTCTACTGTCTCCCAACGTAAAGTCTGTACCTGTATTTACTTCCTTCAATTAAGCTTGGATCCCAGAGCAATAATTTTTTTCACTGTCTGCCACTTCCCTCAACTATCTTGCCCTCCTTCCATTCACAGATGCTTGTAGAACCCCCTCTACCAGTCCCACAACTGCTGAGAACAACTGGAAAACAATCACACAACCTCCTCTTAGATGAGTGTGTCTACTGGCTCGTGGGGACCTCTCCTAACTGGGCCTTCTCTTACCGTCCTTGTCCATCTGAGGTGGTTCCCCTCTTCTCCACAGTAGATCTTCCAGCTCTGTTTAACTTTGTTAGAGCTTATTACCCAACCATCTTCCTCTCTCTCACATTTATTTTTTTACTTATTTATTATTTTGCGAAATATTTATTGAACACCTACTATTAGCCAGACCCTAACCTCAGCAAATGGCTCCACTCGTATTTTGCAAAGAAAATGGGGTCCAGTAGAGGAGTAAGTCTTCAGTTTCTTGTCATACACCCAAGCACTGCCTGGCATCCCTACTCATCCTTCCCTGCCTTCCTCTATAGGAAAGGGTTCCCAGTCTCATTCTACTACAACATCACAGGTGTTTCCACCCAAAGATGCTTCTATCTTCCCATCCAGTCTTGGTTTTATACTCCCTTAACACCAGCTCTCCTTTTCCCCAATGTCTGCCTTTCTACTGTCTCTGTGCAGCCAGCATAATAACATCCTCAATCTCTCTAAATTAAAAAAGAAACCAAGCAAAAAAACAAACAAGCAAGCAAGCCTCACCTGAATGCACTTTCCATTCCAGCTACTGCCTTTCTTCTTTTACATCAACTTCCTCACTCCTAATTTACTCCTCAGCCTCCTGCAAACCAGCTTCCTTTTACATCACTCTGTAGTGATATCACTCACCAAGGTGATCGGTGTTCTTTGTGGATGGAGACAATAGACACTTGATACTGTTTATCCTACTTCATCCTTCTGAAATGTTTGACACTCTTAACAGCTATCTTTCCCTTGAATTCAGAGGCACCTTGTGCTCTTGGTTTTCTTATCATCCTCTCGGGTTCTTGGTGGGTCTCTCATTCTCTCTGCCCTGTGCCTTAAGATTAAAGTCCAAATCCACTAACATGGCAAACCTTTGTCTTCTCCCCAGGGACTCCTGACCTCCTCCCCATCATAACACAGACCAGTTCACTTTGCCTTCTCCCCAACACCTTCCCTTTTCTCTTTGGTCTGACAATGCCCACCCGCTTACCGACATCACCTTCTCTAAGACTCTTCCCCAGCCTGCCATAGCACTAATCACTCTGTATTGAAATTGCCTGTCTCCCCACTGGACTCTAAACTTCTTGGAAACTCAAATTATGGAGAATATACTGTTTTTTCTTTAGCACAGGACCTGGAAAATAGGGGTTCAGTGATTTTAAATTTATTTTATTTATTAATTCTGAGCGTGTTTCTTTTCCATGTACCTCATTGGAACTTTCCTTAGTACTATACTCTCCCATAAGATTTCCCAAAGACATAAGCTCTCTATTTGATTCTCAAGCATTAAACCATTGTTCTCTTAGATGTAGTACTTTGTAGGTACACACTATTAACATGTATTAACATTCAAAACAATTTAATTGGTCATAATATTATAAGAGAGTAGTAAGAGGTCAACCTACTATAGAGTGTAGTATGCATAATAAATTCTAGTTCAATTGAAATGTTCTCTCAAGGTCAAAGAATTAAGTCACATATTACAAGATACCACAAAGAGTAACATTAAAATAGTAGCATGTTAAACATGCAGAGATAGACATCAATAGAACAAAACAAAAATTCCATGGTCAAAGTACACGACGGACAGTGTAATAGTTTTATATTGCTGCTGTAATAAAATACCACAAATTTAGTGACTTAAACCAACACAAACGTATCATCTTACAACTCTGTAGGTCAGAAATCCAACACAGGTCTCACTGAACTAAATCAAAGTGTAGGCAGGGCTGAAGCCCTTTCTGGAGGCTTTCTGGGAGAGTTCATATCCTTTCCTTTGTAGCTTCTAAAGGCTGTCTGTATTCCCTGCTCATGGACCCCTTCATCTCTAAAGTCAGCAACAGGGCATCTCTCTGAGTCTCATTCTGTCAACACACCTCTTCTCTGATAACAGCCAAGAGAGATTTTCCTCTCTTAAGGATTCATGTGATTAGATTGTCCTCACCTGGATAATCCATCCGTCTCAATGTCTTTAACCTTAATCATGCCTGCAGATTTCCTTTACCATATTCACAGAGTTTTGGGATTAGGAGATGGAGATCTTTGGGAGACTACTATTCTGGCTACCATAGACATTTAGTATATATAAAGGTGACATCTCAGATTATTGGAAAAGGATGGATTTCTTAATAAATGATGTTGGGTCAATCATACAGACATTTGGAAAAAGATAAACTATATCTATATCTCACACTATTCACTAGAATAAAGTACTTAGATTAGAGCTCTAAATGTAAATAAATAAATAAATAAATAAATAAATAAATAAATAAATCATATATATGCCCCCAAATGAGAAAACATGGAAGACTGAAAAATTTTACTTCACTATAAAATGTCAAAATTCAAATGACAAGAGAATATATTTGCAATTTTCATTAGAAAAAAAAAGCTAATCTTGCTGAACTAAAAATAACTCCTAAAAATAGAACAGAAGACAAAATGACAATTAAAAATGGACAAAGGGCCACAATGCCAAACAATGGAAAGAGCCGAGATATCCATCGGCTGATGAATGGATAAAGAAGATGTGATATATATGCACAATGGAATACTACTCAGCCATCAGAAAAATGAAATCTTGCCATTTGCAATGATGTGGATGCAAATAGAAGGTATTATGCTAAGCGAAATAAGTCAATCAGAGAAAGACAACTATCATATGATCTCACTCATATGTGGACTTTAAGAAACAAAACAGAGGTCATAGGGGAAAGGAGGGAAAAATAAAACAAGATGAAATCAGAGAGGGAGACAAACCATAAGAGACTCTTAATCTCAGGAAACAAACTGAGGGTTGCTGGAGTGGTGGGGGGTGGGAGGGATGGGGTGGCTGGGTGATAGACATTGCAGAGGGTATGTGCTATGGTGAGCGCTGTGAATTGTGTAAATTGTCTGTTGAATCACCGACCTGTCCCTCTGAAACAAATAATACATTATATGTTAAAAAAAAAAAGAAGAAGATAGTAGGAAGGGAAAAATGAAGGGGAGGACCAGACGGGGAGACGAACCATGAGAGACTATGGACTCTGAGAAACAAACTGAGGGTTCTAGAGGGGAAGAGGGTGAGGGGATGGGTTAGCCTGGTGATGGGTATTAAAGAGGGCACGTATTTAATGGAGCACTGGGTGTCATATGCAAACAATGAATCATGGAACACTACATCAAAAAAAATTAATACATAGATGTAGAGAGAATATGGGTGTTTTTTATAATCTTTCAACTTTTCTGCATATGTGAAATTTTCATAGTAAAACTTAATAGTAAAAAGACAAAGACAACATAAGAAATGACGTCAAGACACTTTTTAGCTATTGTAAGAAGAGATTAAAAAAAAGACTTCAGTGATTTTGATTTGACATTTCTGTGCAATAACCATGCTGATTGGCGGAAGACTGCGTCTGTAAATCCTAATGCTTCTGGGCATATTTCCTATTATATTGCTTCTTTCCTACCTTTTACTTCTTCTTCAATTGTCATACTCTTTGCTTGAGAGAACAATCATAAACTCTAAGTCAAAAAATAAATTCTAGATTCTAGAAAAATGGATATAATTTCAATACCAAAGTAGAGCATGTTGATTTATATAATATTTTCAATATTTGCATGAAAACCACTTTCTCAAGCATTGTGATTCTGAGGTAAATAACAAACTCAAATCAGGAAACTGCAGTTCTAAATCTCAGCACAGTTATAAGATTTCGGTTTAGACAGTATGTTTAACCTGCATAACCCTAAACTCCTCCCATTAAAGTAAGAGCAGGAGAAGGGCCTGTCTTAGTGGATAATTACCAAGATTACCCTAAAGCATCATTCCACATGTGCTTTTGCTGTGCAGATATGACTGATGTCTACTAATTTACAGACAACTCTAGCAATCCGAATTGTGAAAGTCGCTAATTTACAAATTACTTGAGAAATTTACAGTTGATACAGTAAGAAGCAAAACTTAAGTAATTGTAAATTAACATCACCTCATATCCTCTGAAAATGAGAAGTTTAACCCCTAAATGAGTGAGTCCTTTTGGTTTTCAGAATTTGAGGATAGTAGTTACCAGTATGGTCTTTGCGTTAGTGATGAAATGCCTATTGGATTTACGAGCTAGGCTCTCTATCATCATATTTCTGGATGATTTCTCTCCCTAGGCCAATTTTTAGGGCTTAAAGGGAGGCATGGTCTTTATCAAAGTCACCTTGTTTAGCAGAATCCAGCAGTACCAGCTTCTTTGAAGGTGTCAAGACGAGGTCAGCTCCAAAGATAATAATACAACGTGGAATTCAAACAAAATTCATTTTGTTTTGTCCTGGTCTCCTTTCCAAAATCTCCTAAATATATTTTTAAGGAAGAAATGCTTTCAAAAACATAGTTGTTTAAGAAATTCTACAAATAACCTCAGAGATTTTAGCAGGGCATAGACGGCATCAATTGTTACTATGAACAGTATTTAGCAGATTATGTCACATATCATACACATTTCACTACACGCTAACAGAAAAGTACTAGACTTCTCGCGAAATGGGTTAGTCAGGTCAGTGTGTGAACCACACCAAATAAATCATCATGATTATCAAAGCACTGCTAAGTTTAGGGAACATATGGAGGAATCAAAGACATGACACATCTCTCTGTAAACCACGGACCCAATCTCTCCACTATTTTCATAAGAAATGCTATAGTACAAATAGCTGTAAATCAGATATGGACTCTGACCCCCAGATATTTATAGTTTTATAAAAGAGATGAGACCTCTTCCTAAATAGCTAAAAAGCTGAGACAGCTGTGGTAAATCCTCTAGAAAGAGCTTAACCTCAAAATCATCTTTGATTTCTTTTCCCTTTTATTCAGTTGGACCTCCAACCCAGTAGTTTCTACATGTCTTCTTTCTATTCACATTGCCACCCTCCAAGTTTAGCTGTTTTTAATATTTCATTGTAACGGATCACTCTCTCCCAGATGGGATCTCTCCTCTGTCCTAGCCAATATCGACACGGCCACCAAAATGCAGACCTCATGTTGTCATAACCTAAACTCAGAAATAGTGCCCCAAGAAGACATTCAGGTAGCCAACAGATGCAGGAAAAGTGTTCAACATCACTCATCAGCAGGGAAATGATCATCAAAACCACAATAAGGTCTCAACTCACACCTGTCAGAATGGCTATTTTTAAAAAGACAAGAAATAACAAGTGTGGGTGAGGATGTGGAGAAAAGGGAACCTCGTGCACTGTTGGTAGGAATGCAAATTGGTGCGGCTACTGTGGAAAACAATATGGCGGTTCCTCAAAAACTTCAAAATAGAACTACAATATGATCCAGCAATGCCAATGCCAGTTTTGGGTATTTATCCAAAGGAAACCTATATCAAAAAGATATATGCACCTCATGTTCATTGCAGCATTATTTACAATAGCCAAGATATGGAAGCAATCTAAATATATACATGTTTATTTCATTTTCTTTAACCATGCAGCCATTGATGGAATATTATTTAGCCTTAAAAAAGAAAGAAATCTTGTCATTTGCCACAACATGAATGGAGTCCAAGTGCATTATGCTAAATGAAGTAAGTCAAGCAAAGTAAGACAAATACTGTACAATTTCCCTTATATGTGGAATCTAAAAATAATAGAAAAGGAAAAAAAAAAAACCAAGCTCATAAATACAGAGAAAAGATTAGTGGTTGCCAGAGTTGGGGGATAAGGGGTGGACAAAATGGGTGAAGGTGACAAGGTAGAAATTTCCCATTATAAAATAAGTAAGTCATGGGGATGTAATGGACAGCATGGTGACTACAGTTAACAATACTGTATTATATATTTAAAAGTTGCTAAGAGAGCAGATCTTAAAAGTTCTCATCATGATAAAAAAAAATTGTAACTTATGTGTGGTGATGAATGTTAACTAGATTGTGGTGATCATTTCACAATATATATAAATATCAAATCATTATGTTGTATACCTGAAACTAACATAATGTTATATGTCAATTATACTGAAATTTTAAAAAGAAAAAAATATATACTTTGTTTGTTACAAAATGATGCATGATTAGTATGGACATCATACTATCAGTACGGACATCAACGGGCATTGTTATCATATACCAAACTCTACTCCCAGCCTCATCTTCTGTATTCCGCTGTCTCCTGCACACCCGAGACTCTAGCCACACAACTATTCACTTTTCTGGAATATACCCTGCACTTTCATGACCTTGTGTCTTTCATTATGGTGTTCATTCTGCACTTCCAGTAGCTCTTCAACCATCTTTCTTAACTGTGGAACTTGTACTTCAGAGTATTCTATATTTCTGCTTCCCCTGGTAGACCATGGGTCCCTCAGGGCAGGGGCCCTTACCCTGCTTACTGCCTGGAATATAGTGAACCTCAGTGCCCACTTACTGAAATCCTGGGGCTCCAGCTGGAATTCCTTCCCCAGCCTGCCTCTCTCTTTAGCTGAGGTCACATCATCCCTTTGAATGAATTTAAGAAGATAGAAGTCAATAATCAGAATTGAATCAAACCCACCTACTTCATATGTTGTATTCCAGGTGAAGGAACTGTGTGCCTTTATCCTGTTTCTGAGACAAAGCTTCAAAGTAATGCCCAATCTCAGTAGCCAATCTTTGCCTTTTTTCTCTGGTCCTAAATTCTGTCTTAAAAATCTGCCCAACAAAAGCAATAAACAGGGACACCTGGGTGGCTCAGTGGGTTAAGTGTCCAACTCTTGGTTTCGGCTCAGGTCATGATCTCAGGGTCATGAGATCAAGCCCCATGTTGAGCTCTATGCTCAGTGCAAAGTCTGCTTGATATTCTTTCCCCCTCCTTCTCCCTTCCCCTCTGCTCCTCCCCCACCCCCCACTCATGCTCCTTCTCTAAAATAAAATAAAATAAAACAAAACAAACCGAGGGTTCTAGAGGGGAGGGGGGTGGGGGGATGGGTTAGCCTGGTGATGGGTATCAAAGAGGGCAAGTTCTGCATGGAGCACTGGGTGTTATACGCAAATAATGAATCATGGAACACTACATCAGAAACTAATGTAATGTATGGTGATTAATATAACATAACAAAAAAAACCTGCTAAAAAAAAACCAAAACAAAACAAAATAAAGTGGAGCATGTTGAATAGTATGCAAAGTTGAGTAAAGCACTGATAGGGAAATAACAAATACTGCTATCACTTTCTTTAGGTCAGATGTGGTTTGTTATCTTGGAAAATGCCATTAGCAAGAATCAAAATTTTGTAGAGATTTCACCATTACATCTTTTTTTCCAATGACTATGTTATTGATTAGTAAGATTAGCAAGAGTGAAAAACTGATTGTGAATATACTAAAATAATTGCAGACAGTTTATTGGGTACCTACTACATACTAGGCATTCTGTTGGGCTACTTACATACATTATCTAACTTAGTCTTCTCAATTATGTAGAAGTTGTTGTAGTTGTATTATAATGCATCAGGAAGCTCAGAACAGTTAAGTAATTGGCCCATAACTGGTAAATGGCAGGACAAGGTTAACTATATATAATTATGAAGTCCATTCTCTTTCCTCTCTGCCACATTGTATTTAGTTGAGAAATTCTTGAGATAAAGGATTGGTTTATCTTTTAAATGAAAGATGATTTCATGCTTTATTGCTTACAGATGGGCCCCGACTTAACAATGGTTTAACCTATGATTTTTTGACTTTATAATCATGTGAAAGCCATAGGCATTCAGTAGAAAATGCAATTCAAATTTTGAATTTGTACAATCCTCTCCTGTGATGCTGGGCAACAAGCCCCAGCTCCCAGTCAACCATGCAATCACAAGGGTAATCACTGATATACTGACAACCATCTGGTACCCATATGACCATTCTGTTTTCCACTTTCAGTACAATACTCAAGAAAATATGAGATATTCAACACTTTATTATAAAATAGGCTTTGTGTTCGATGATTTTGCCCAACTGTAGGCTAACATTGGTGTCCTGAGTGCATTTAAGGTTGGCTAAGTAAGCTATGATACGGGGTAGTTTAGGTGTATTAAAGGCATTTTCGACTTACAGTATTTTCAACTTACAACAAGGTTATTGGGACATAACCCCATGGTAAACTGAGGAATATCTGTATGTTCAACGTTTTGATTATTCAAACATCTTTGATTTGCCTCTGTCTTCCAATTTTGTAAAAGGTTTGCTACGTTACTACATTTTCTACATTACCACAAGGTTTACTACAATAGGTATCATAAGACCTGGGTTTTATTTTAATCTTCCACATGAACTTGGACAAACCACGAGATTTTTGTGCCATTTTTTATTTATTATATAATTGGGAGCTTGAACTAGGTGATTTAAGATTTTACCTAGCTCTGGTATTTCTCTGTTAAATCTAAATGGATTCATCTTTTGAGTTTAGTCTCCAGTGGAGGGAAAACATGTGGTTCTCTCTCTCAAGAATTCTTTTTCACAACAGTAAAAGACTATTACCTCAACGTGATTTTTAAAAAATAATTTATTTAACTTGGATGTTATAGGGATGAAGGACTCAAAATGTTACCTGCTTACTCAAAGCACCATACAGGAGATTTGTCAACGTTTCTACTAGAAGAGAATTTTTAAGTCTTCATTATTAATCACAATTTTGACACTGTGAGTCTTGAATATTTACCTATATATTACTAAAAATGTGGAAGGAAAGAGAAATGCCCACAATCCAAGTATGACATGAATTAGTAAAGACTCTGTAGCCTGCAGCAAAAAATTTCAGGTCTGAGGTTTTTGACCTCTTTAGGCCTATAGTGACTTTGTCCCAATTTTTACAAGTGTTATTTTACTATCTTCACATTGAATGAAGCGGCATCTCAGGATGTATTGGAGAAAGGCATTAACACTAGAATTCTCACTGACATGATCAGAACCATCCTCCTCTTCTCTTCGGTTGCATGTTGCTAAAAGACCAGCTTTGGAGAATGGATCCTCACACTCCCACATTACTCCTTCTGGTGAAATTAAAGAAATGACAGGCAACTCATCAAAACATTTGGCATCTTAGTATCTACGCCTCCCATTTCAGTATCTTCTCTGATGTTGTAAGGAAAACAGGTGGTTCTACATTAAGAAAGCAAGATTGTGAGCTGTGAGTTTCTGCTTTACTCTATCTCAGTGTGATCACCTTCCCTGAATTTTAGGTTCTGTCTAAGCTAGAAAGACTCTGTTGTTACAAAGTAATGTCTGAAATGAATGATTAAAGGAGGTAACTGCATTGTGTTTGTGGTGGATTTAATCCAAATGTTAAATCTCTACCATAAAAACATTCTGTAATGAATTAGGCGTTTGAAATAAGGAAAAGAAATTTTTGCTCTACTTAAAAGCATTTAAAATTCATCTGAACTATTATCTTCTGTTTTAGGCATTGTACTTTAAGAATAAAATGGCTAAATAGAAATATAACCAGGAGAAAAATCATCAGGTGGGTGAAGGAACATGAGACCAACTGTTGAAGTAATTGGGGGAGAGGAGGTTATCTTGGGAAAAAAATGAATATTCAGGAGGAAGATGGTGATTATGTGCAAATATCATTTGAACAAGATTACATTTGTCTAATAAGACATGGAGATTTAAAATAAACCCATGGATAAAACTTCTAGGTAGTGACACACTAAGTAATGACAAGGAAAAAAAATAAGCTAATTTTTGGGTATCTCTGAAAAAGGAAGGGCTCCCCTGGAAGATATTGTAATACTATAATTACTATTGCTAGAGAAAGGGTTAACAATGACCTGGTTAATGTAAAATGGATTCTGACACTGAATGACTGAGTGGGCCAGACGACCATTTGTGTCATTTACAATGGGAGATGATTCTTTTTTTTTTTTTTAAGATTTATTTATTTGAGGGCGCCTGGGTGGCTCAGTTGGTTAAGCGACTGCCTTCAGCTCAGGTCATGATCCCGGAGTCCTGGGATCGAGTCCCACATCGGGCTCCCGGTTCAGCGGGGAGCCTGCTTCTCCCTCTGACCCTATCCCCTCTCATGCTGTTTCTCTCTCTCTCTCTCTCTCAAATAAATAAATAAATAAAATCTTTCAAAAAAAAAAAGATTTATTTATTTGAGAGAGAGAGAGAAAGAGAGTGCCAGGGGGGTGGGGAGGGGCAGAGGAAGAGGGAGAGAGAGACTCAAGTAGACTCCATGCTGAGCATGGGCTCAATCTCATGACCCTGATCAGGACCTGAGCCGAAACCAAGAGTCGGCTGCTTAACCAACTGCACCATCCAGGCCCCCCATCAACGAGAGATTCTTATTCTTTTTTTTTTTTTTTTTTTTTTTTTAAAGATTTTATTTATTTATTTGACAGAGAAAGACACAGCGAGAGAGGGAACACAAACGGGGAGTGGGAGAGGGAGAAGCAGACTCCCCGCTGAGCAGGGAGCCCGATGCGGGACTCGATCCTGGGACTCCAGGATCATGACCTGAGCCGAAGGCAGTCGCTTAACCAACTGAGCCACCCAGGCGCCCGAGAGATTCTTATTCTAAGTCAATGATAACAGAGTTCTTAGAAAAGTGAAAAAGAACTTCTATATAATGCATTTCAAGCATAGAAATAAATAAAAGTTATTATGACTCCAATTACAAAATGTTTCTTTTTCATTCTCCCTAAAAGATAATTCCAACGGACTTTTCTTTCATCCTAAAGTTTACAAAGAACATGTTAAGTAGACAAATTGTTAGAAATAAAATATTTATTTCCAGTTTTGTCAATTCTTTATGCAACTCAACTCAACTAAAAAAAAAAAAGTAGCCAGGGATGAAGATTTCATTCATTGAAATTTTGTAGAGCAAGTAGAAAAGCAAGTGGCAGAACAGAATAGTATTTGGTTAAAATAAGGAAAAAGAAAAGAAAACAAGTCTGAACATATGCCAAACTACTAAGTAAGGATTGATATAGAGAAGGAGAAATTTTAACTTTTTTACTCGTTCATAACATTTGAAATTTGTTTCAAAAATCTGTCTTTCTTTAAAAAGTTATATTTAGGGCGCCTGGGTGGCTCAGTCATTAAGTGTCTGCCTTCAGCTCAGGTCATGGTCCCGGGGTCCTGGGATCGAGTCCCACATTGGGCTCCCAGCTCAGCAGGAAGCCTGCTTCTCCCTCTCCCACTCCCCCTGCTTGTGTCCCCTCTCTTGCTGTGTCTCTCTCTATAGAATAAATGAATAAAATCTTTAAAAAAAAGTTATATTTAAAATATTTTTAAAATAAAGCTAACAGAGGGCCAACTCTTCTGCAGTACCCAATAAATATGAATGAGTTTTGTTATAGAAGTTCTCAAAATATATTGCCTTATATATGATTTAATTTCAGATTATACTCTGAATAAAATGTTAAATTTTATTTAAATTTAAATGCATACCAAAGGAATAACATAAAGAAAGTGAAACACTATTCCTTTCTTCATGAAGCCTATAATCAAAGGGAAAGGGCATCCATGAACTAACTGAGGGGCATATTTACCAAGCAACATATGAACAGAATGGTGTTCACTAGAGAGTAGGACAAACTATGTACATAAGTGTTAAGGATTCCTAAATAAAAGCAGGGCTAAAATGAGGTGGGGTTACACAAAAATATTTTCTGGATGAGGTAGGGATGTTAATGAAAGTTTTAAAGAAGATAAGAGACTAGGAACAAAGTTAATTCATTGTAACCGTAAGACTCCTCCTCTATCATTCTTTTAATTATTAAACAATTTGATGTATTTTTAAAAAGAAAAGACCACTCCTTCTCTCTTTCCAGATCATTTGGCTTTTATTTGCTAATTATCGCTTTAGATAAGGTTTGAGAAAGTTTTACGTTATTTAGGCTTGGGTACCCAGATGTTGGCTGTTCTTCATAGGCACAAGATGTTTTAGAACATACTGTCAAAATAAGCTTTGCTCCGACTTGCATTTCAAACACTGAGAGGTCACAAAAGGAGAGCCTGTGTTCTGCTTCCTGCGGTGATTGCCCCGGCAGCGTCATGACCCACTTATTCCGGCTCTCACATCCACTGGGTGCAGATGCCGATGACTTAATAGGTAACTTCATGCATTAATAATGGCTCTTACACTTTCCTTACTTTTTTTTCTGTTTTTATTTTTTTTGAATGAAAGGTAATCTTGTCATTTTCTTACAGACTTAACTATTTCAAGCTAAATTGCCCATTTGTGTGGCATCCAAGACCTAAGCATTCTCTAAATTACGACCACTGTAGATTTCATGATCACTTTCATCAAAGGAAGAGAAAAAGGGAAGGAGGTAGGTTAAATGTATCCATATTACCACTTTGAGCATCTGTGACAAGGAATGAACTAGATGGCTTAATTTGCTTAAGACTTTTATTTATTTATTTTTAAGATTTTATTTATTTATTTGACAGAGAGAGAGAGTTAGCGAGACGGCGAACACAAGCGGGGGAGTGGGAGAAGGAGAGGCAGGCTTCCCGCCGAGCAGGGAGCCTGATGCGGGGCTCGATCCGGCGGGATCATGACCTGAGCCGAAGGCAGACGCTTTAACGACTGAGCCACCCAGGCGCCCCTGCTTAAGACTTTTAAACCATGTTTTGCCTTTCTTTGCAGAGGTGTGGTTAGAGCAGCCCAGGATTCTAGACCAGACTCTCAGTCACTTTGAGTAGTCATGATGTGTCTTACACAGTGTTAGACACTTTCATACGTACACACACACACACACCCCTCATTTTTAATCTTCAAAATAACCCTATAAGAAGGTATTTTAGCCTCCTCTTTGAGAATTTTCCCCAAAGGCCAAAACTTTTTCATTCTGTGTTCTGGATTCCTTGATGAACTGGAAGGGAATTTCTCAATGTCTTTATCCTTTTAAGATGTAAGGGCTTCCTTGTGACCTTGCATGTCTCCCTCAAGGGTGTCTGGAGGGGAATTGGGAAGGTCTTTCGGCCTATCTGAACTGACTGTTCAACACGATCAATGCTAACTTATAAGCCCATATTCCAAAGTAACAGGCAAACATTTAATTCCAAGATTATCCCTTATTCCTCCAAGAATAGGTCAATTATCTTACTTTGGTTTAGAAATAAATGAGGTCGGGGCGCCTGGGTGGCTCAGTTGGTTGGGCGACTGCCTTCAGCTCGGGTCACGGTCCTAGGGTTCTGGGATCGAGCCCCGCATCGGGCTCCCTGCTTGGCGGGAAGCCTGCTCCTCTCTTTCCCACTCCCCCTGCTTGTGTTCCCTCTCTCGCTGTGTCTCTCTCTCTGTCAAATAAATAAATAAAATCTTTAAAAAAAAAAAAAAAAAGAAATAAATGAGGTCACAATTCAAAAAAAAAAAAAAAGAAGGTATTTTAGCCTCACTTTTTAAATGAAAAGAGAAATGTTTACAGAATTTAAACAATGGACTCAAGAAATTCATAGCACAACCAAAATTTGAACAGATTTCTTCTAAATCTAACTCCCACATCTGTGCACCTCTGAGACCCGGCATCTCTATGGGTCTTGAGAGCACTGGGCTGGGACCTCACACTCTTGAGCATGGAGCCTTGCCATTCTCTTCAGGGGTAGCGTCCCCATCCCTGTGACCTCTCCCTGTACACGGGGCCTCTAATTGCTTCTGCACCCCCACTTATGGAAGCAGAGACTCAGTTGCTCTATCTGCCCCACACTGGAGCATATAGTCCCTGGGGGGCTGGGCCCAGGCCCACCCACATCGACACCCTCCCTTCCTAAATGTGCCGCTGTACCTTTGACACTCCCATGCAGGTGTTCCAGTGAACTGAAAGGTTCGCACACTTCCCGGGGAGCACTCAGGAAAGAGTAGCATTAAACTTGACGATCTTAATTCAACTGAACCTATCCCAGTGTATTCACTATATAATTAAGTTTGGACTGAGTGATTTAGTTGACTGAAACCCAATCCTACCTCCTGGGCTTTCAACTCTGAAACAGAAGATTCAAGTCCCAGGCTCTACTCTCTCAAGTCCTATGGGCTCTCCTCTGCTTTTCAGAAAGCAATTGTCTTAGTAATTCATTCTTCCCACTCAGAGGTTCTTTGTGGAAACCTCTGTGTATTCCAGGCTTGGCTTTCAGTGTTTAAAGGAAAAGCCTTTCCTCATTCAACAAAATCAATTTTCACAAATTAAAAGCACTTGCTTTTAGGCTATGACTTTCCTAGGTACTTAAAAAAACTGTACTTCTTTTAAAACACAAAGCAATTTCTTCTTTGTGTCAGGACTTTTCACTTTCAGTGGGGTGAGGGCCACGAGATAATTAAGAGAAAGCTGCTGCAGGAATTAAAGACACTGATCAAATATTTATCAAAAAGTTCATCTCCAATATTCTACACTTGTTCATTTTTAAAAGTACATTAAGTTTATTAATTGTTTTTAATTTTTTTGTTCGGTTTGGTTTAAAAAGTCATAACAATCTTTAAGATTATTTAATTTAGAGTAATAGCTCCTTGAAAGCATCTGGGCGAGACAAATAGGAATTATTGGCATAAGAACTGTGAAAACAGGCTATAAAATACCTCAAATTAGGTCATCTGAAGCTTTAGAATATTATTCATGCAAATTTCATCACTCGGGAAGTTTATGAAGAAGATAAGTTGCTAACTTTAAGCCTTTAGCCCCAATTATACAGACACATAAATAAAGTTGACTCTACAAAATGGCACCTGTTCAATCTATATATAAATTCAGAAATTAAGCATTAACCTGGTCCCTAAATCATTGGGACCTCACTGGTCAGTTAGATCACTTCACATTATTACATTTTAGAATGTATAGAGATCATTGCAATAAAAAGATACATAACTGAAAAAAGAGAGAGAAGTCATATTCTACTCAACAAAGTTTAGTATCTATGATAATTGAGCAGTAAGTGTCTTGCTTTACATTTTGCCACAGAGATAAATAAGGCTCTAGCGTAATAAAGTTGATTTATGCGTGCAACGCACTAATTTTTATTTCTTATTACTGGGGCAATATTTTCAGGGCCCCTTTAGGAATGTCAAAGCTCACATGAAAAGATAATAAAAATTTCATCAGCAAATAAGTCACTTTACATATTTTTGAAAGCTGATGATGCAGGTTGTCTGACTGGTTTCTATTCTATGTTCTTTTATGTGACAGATACTATTCTGACACTGTAAAACATTAGGCCAGAGGATGAGGACACAAACGGTTTGGAAATGTCTATCTTATGTCTCAGCCTTTCCTTAAAATGTGTATTTGTTTTGAGCAGTGTAAATTCATGAATAGTTCCGTTAAGAAGCACTTATGTCCATGGTTACAAGCAGAATCAGAGAGTCCCTTCTATCTTTTTTCTCTGTGGCTCTTCTTGTCAGCCTACAACGGAAGCAGACCCTTGCCCTCCTCCCAGGAAACAGCACAACAAAGTATGCAAAAGACAGCAAAGTGTACAGAGAACACTTTGATACAGGGCTTAAAGTATCCCAACGAATACAGCAAGAATCTGCATCCTGACCCCATAGCAGCAGCACAGACAGGGGTGCTGGTCTCCAGGAAGTATCAGGGTCCAGGAAACAAGAAAGGTGGAGGAAGTGGTCAGAACAACATTGATTTCATTCATGACTGACTAATGGCACCTTCCTTAGCACTAGTGGCAGATGGAAGACCACCTGTAGGAAGAAGCTGCCAGAGGATGCTCTCAGGAAGCAAGAGAAAGAGCAGAGAGGAGAAACGTGGAGAAAAAACTAGCAGGAAGAAAAAGGAGCTTTGATTCCTTTATATCTCTCAAAACCTGAGAAGCATCTACATACAGTTTGGGAGTTTGGGATGTAGTCAAGAAAGCCATAAGCAAGCGTTGTCTGGACATGGGCTGTAGATGTCTGGCTGGTGGAATGGAGGTGATTCCAGGAAGCCTCAGATAAGTATTAAAATAGCTGGAATGCATGAGTCTCCTTCACCTTCAGGGATTCACACACACACTCACACACACACATACACACACACAATGTGTCTTTGGGCAAAAGGTCAGAAATGAGGACAAAAGCTACTGAGTTAACATTGTTTCCTGATTTATGATGATTAGACTTGTTATATAGGTGTGTTCAAGGCCAATTTATATGTTGCAAGGCAAATCACTATCCAGTCCAGTGTCATGGACATTCTACATAAAGCAAAAATATCCATAAGATTCTTAATCCAAGTCATTCGGGGCATCAATAAAAGACTGTGTGTGTGTGTGTGTGTGTGTGTGTGTCTGTGTAGCTGAATTATACAAAGGCATTGGTAGAACATTATTTTTGAAGTATCTTATTTTGAACATTTTGATTTCAACAAAAGAAATGGTCAGTTTGGAGAAAGCAATAACCATCTTCAAAATCGTACTTTTATTTTTTTTTTAAAGATTTTATTTATTTATTTGAGAGAGAATGAGATAGAGAGAGAGAGAGCATGAGAGGGGGGAGGGTCAGAGGGAGAAGCAGACTCCCTGCCGAGCAAGGAGCCCGATGCAGGACTCGATCCTGGGACTCCAGGATCATAACCTGAGCCGAAGGCAGTCGCCTAACCAACTGAGCCACCCAGGCGCCCCAAAGTCGTACTTTTAAATTACAGTGTTCTCTTGTTATGTATCGTTCATTAATTTATTCAACTTATTTTTATTAAATACCTACTCTGCCCAACCAGTGTTTGGGCATAAGGGCTAGAGCAATAAAGTGAAACAGAAATGTACTCTTGAGATCTATGAGGAGAGAAAAAAATAAAATATATAAAATGGAAGGTAAGGATAGTGCCTTAAGGGAAAAAATAGTAGGAGATTGAAAGCAGGATTGGGGGTTGCCTGAGAGCAATAAGTTATCAACAGAACATGATCAGGGAAGATTCCTCTGATAAAGTTACATGGTAGCAAAACTTGGAAGTAAGGAAGGGAAAGAGTCCTAAGGATATCTGGGGGTGATGGCTGTTTTGATATGGCAGCTTCACTCAGCTACCATTTCCAATTATTCAAACACTCATCTAGGTCCTACTGTGAAGTCATTTTGTACGTGTAATTAAAGTCTGTAGTCAGTTGACTTTCAAAAGAAAGATTATCCCAGATGATCTGGGTGGGCCTAACTTGCTCAGTTGGAAAGCCTTAAAAGCAGGGCTGAAGCTTCCCAGAAAGAGAGAAGAAATTCAGCTTGAAAGGAGAAATTGTCAGCCCACATCTGCAGAATTCCATCCTGCTTATAATCGTCCTTTCCTGACTGCCTGGCTTATGAAGCTGAAACATGCCTAGCTAGCCCCACAGTTGACAACTCCTTTTAACAAAGATCTTTCTATCCAACTTGTTCTGCTTCTTATTGAGCCCTGACTGACCCACTGGAGAACATTCCAGGCAGAAGAAGCAGCAGGCCCCGAAGGAAGAAGATATTTGGCAGGTTGAGGAGACATCAAGGAGCCAACATGGCTTCAGCACAGGGAGCAGGAGGGAAAGGCAGAAGAAATCACTTAGCTCTGGACACATGTTTAGACACTTATTAGATACCAAAGTAGAGACATCAAATAGATATTTGGATATATCTGTCTGGAGTTTGAGGGTAATGTCTGGATTAAAGGTGTACATTTGAGAGTCATCAGGGTAGGTGTAATTTAAGTAAATGAGATGGGATGATCCTCAGGGCACCCAACACACAGAGTTCAGTGGAAGACTAAGAAGGAGAGTGAGGAGTGAGGCAGGAGCCAACAAGACCAAGGAAAAGGGAGCGGCCAACTCTGTTGGGAGGTAGACTGATCTCACCGACTGATTCCTGAGGAGCAAGAGGGAAGTCACTGTTGACCCCAGTAGGAACAATTTGGGGGAGTGTTGGGATAAAAACCTGATGAATTGGATTCAAGGGAGTAGAAGAAGGCAAGTGGAGACAGCAAGGACAAACAACTATTTTCTTTTTCCAGGCAGTGAACATCACTTAAGAAGTAATCCAGGTAGTTGACAGACCAGCAGAAATGCAAGACTCTGAGAATTGAATCTGGATTATGTGTGATCATCCTATCCTAAATTTTGGACACATTTACATCCATTATTGGGCAGCTTGTCAGAGATTGTTATTTTGCTTTTGTAATTTTTAAAATGATTTCAATTACGATGTAATTGACATGTAACATTGTATTAGTTTTAGGGGTGTAACATAATGATTTGATATATGTATACATTATAAAATAATTACTAGTTAACATCCATCACCACCCAATTATAAAATTTTTTTTTCTTGTGATGAAAACTCTTGAGATCTACTGACTTAGAAGCTTTCAACTCTACAACACAGTATTGTTTACTAGAGCCACCATGTTCTACATTACATCCCCAAGACTTAACAATCTCATACCTGAAAGTTTGTATCTTTTCACCTCCTTCACCCATTTCCCTCTCACCCCTACCCTCACCAGTGGCAACTACCAATCTCTTCTCTATATCTATGAGTTCAGGGCTTTTTTTTATTAGATTCCACAGATAAGTGAGATCATACAACATTTGTCTCTCTCTCTATCTGACTTATTTCACTTAGCATAGTGCCCTCGTGGTCCAACCATGTTGTCACAAATGGCAGGATTTCTTTTTATTTTTATAACTGAATAATATTCTATTAGACACACACACACACCATATTTTCTTTATCCATTCATCCATCCATGGTCACTGAGGTTGTTTCCATGTCTTGGCTATTATAAATAATGCTATAATGAACACATGGGTACAGATGTCTTTTCAAGATAATGATTGCATATTTTTTGAGAAAACGCCCAGAAGTGAGATTGTTGGTTCATGTGGTATTTCTATTTTTAGTTTTTTAAAGAACTTCCCCACTGTTGTTTGTGGTGGCTGTAACCAATTTACATTCTCACCAACAATGCACAAGGGTTCTCCTTTCCCCACATCCTCACTAACATTTGTTATTTCTCGTCATACTTGAAAACACCCAATCTAACAGGTATGGGGTGATAGCTCATAGTGGTTTTGTTTGCATTTCCCTGATGATTAGTGATACTGCATACTTTTTCATGTACCTGTTGGCCCTCTGTATGTCTACTTTGGAAAAATGTTTATTCAGATCCTCTGCCATTTTTAAATTGGACTGTTTGTTTTTTTCTATTGAGTTGAAAGAGTTCACTATTTTTTTGGACATTGACCCCTTATCAGATATATGATTTGCAAATATTTTCTCTCATTTGGTAGACTGCCTTTTCATTTTGTTGATAGCTTCTTTTTCTATACAGAAGCTTTCTCTTTTGATATAGTCCCACTTGTTTATTTTGCTTTTGTTGCCTCTAAAGGTAAAATAAGGTATTCAACAAGCAATTTATTCAATGCCACAACCTCAAAGCCTTTCAGGAATGAGGAAGAACATAAAAAATACATAAAAGTAAACATTAGATACTGTGACATTTTGCTATAAGACTTGAGTTATAGGACAAGTGTAAAACATAGATTATAGGCTTTCAGTATAATAAAAATATGTTTTACATATACTTATGCTCAGAAGATATGATTTAAGTGGGAATTAGATGGAAAATAAAACATTTTTTGCAGTTTTATAATTGCCTAAAAGTTTTTTATCCACTTTTTATGCTTTGGAAAAGTTGGCTTGAAAAAAAAAAAAGGCAATATTTATAATTAACTCTTTTGTTAAAATGTTTAAAAGCAGATAATTCTTCAGGAAATATAACATGGTCCACCCCCAGTTAGAAAGAATTAATGCTTCATTTTTCACTAGGAAGTATCTCACACCTGTTTCTAATATTTGTTCCTTTGGAATAATTCCATGCATTTGGTTCACTAATTTCTCCTTTTTAGGTCTGCCTAGTATAAAAGAATTGAGCAGAGCTATTAAACCCAGGTGGTCTAGAAATCTTCACCACTGTTGAATTATAGTTGACCCTAGTGCGTGGGAGTGGATATGATGTGAAACAAAACACACCACTTTCTTTAAAGAAATCCCATAGACCACACAGTCCTACTTTTTCCCTTCAGAGTTGCCTAATGAGGTGGATAAATGAATTTGGCTTCTTTAAAGAAAAAGATATAGCAACTTCCAACATAAACATAAATTGTTATTCTCCAAGGAAAGCAGGTGGTGATAAATCTCTTTCTTGTGGTTTTGAAATCCAAGTAAAGAAAACCTGAACAAAAGTGCTGGACATTTGAATGGATTTCTCCTTCTAATGTACCGGGGCTTTATTTCCATTTTTGCAGTGAATTTTTGCCATTTGATTGAAAGCCGTGGATGCACAAATAAATGATCTTGGATTCATTTGAGCCATGCATGAAATATTTATTCAGTGTTTATTCTGGAAGATAGAATCCTTGCCCTCATAAAGGCCACAGTCTAAAGTGGAAGGCAACTAAAACCACCCCATCAAAGACGATACGCAGATTGCAGATAGCACACGAGGAGATGCTCCACATCATATGTCATTAGGGAAATGCAAATTAAAACAGCTCAGATACCACTACATACCTATTAGAATGATCAAAATTCAGAACAATGCCGACACCAAATGCTGACAAAGACATGGAGCAACAGAAATTCACTCATTATTGCTGGGAACGCAAAATGCTACAGCTACTTTAGGGGGCAGTTTGGCAGTTTCTTACAAAACTAAACCTATTCTTACCATATGATCCAGCAATTACACTTCTTGGTATTTGCCCAAAGGGGCTGAACACTCATGTCCACACAAAAACCTGCTCAAGGATATTGATAGCAGTCTTATTCATAAGGCTTAGAGGGAAGGGAGTGTTCAATAGGCAGAGCAGAGACAATTTTATAGTAATAAAATTACTCTGTGTAATTGTATAACGGTGGATACGTGTCATTATACATTTGTCCAAACCCATACAATGTAACCACCAAGAGTGAACCATAAGGTAAACTATGGATTTTGTAACAAATGTCACAAGCTGGTGGGGGATGCTGATAATGGGAGAGGCCATGCATATTCCAGGGCAGGGAGTGTACAGGAGATCCCTGTACCTTCTAATCATTTTGCTGTGAACCTAAAACTGTTCTAAGAAATAAAGCCTATTTTTAAAAAAGTAAAATATTGCTCCTATTGTCTTTTGTTTCAAACAGTTATTTTAGGCTAGATGGTGGAAAGAAGAAACATTGAGGAAGCCGACTGCTACATGCATGGCTCATCTTCTTGATGAACAGAACGTGTACTGATAGAACATTAAGGAATACCATGCTAGGTGTCCCCAAAATACTTCCAGATATTTCCAGATAATTCAGAGCAATGGAGAAACATTTAGTTCATCTCAGAGGACACTAAGACAAAGTTACGCTCAATAACCTTCAAAAATAGAAAGTTTCTTTGTAGACAATTATGAAAGCAACAAGAAAACATGGAAATTAGGGGCATAATACAATGTTGCACAGAGACACCCCCGTAAATCCCCTTCCCTCATATGGAGATAACATCAGTCAGTTAAACATTCCTAAAATGTGCTTGAGGCTTTAGTCTCATAAAAGCCTAGAATTTGTTGCCCTTCTAAGTAAAAGAGATTTCAGAGATCATGGTGTCCCCATCTTTCATCCCTTTGTCCTCTTTGTAGAAGAGGAAACTGAGCGTGGCACATTGCCCAAAGCTACCCAAAGAGAAGGGCAGAATTAAAACTAGAAACCCAAATTGTTTGCCACCCAGCCCAAAATTCTTTCTTCCTAATTATGACTCCCTTCAGTAAAATTTTCAAATTTTTTTTCCTAACTTATCAATCCTGCAAGTCTCGTCTCAAATATTTCCCTCAATAGGGTGTTACCAAAAAGCAATCTGACTTCACAGAAACATTATCCAAAAAATAATTTACAGGCTATAGCCTTGCTATTTAGTACTATGTAACCTTTAACTTTTAAAGAATATCATTCTAACATTTAACTGGGTCTTAAAAATATAAATCTGTCAGACTGAACTTGTAATATGCATCATATAAAAAAAAAGACAATTATTGCCTATAGGCTACATCCAGAGAATGATGAGAAAAGAAAATTGGGCAGATTTGGCAAGTCTTGCTAAACACAATTTGACTAAAAATCATATGATGATCCAATTTCTGGAAGAAAACAATACATGTAGTGCTAAAAAGAGATGTATGTAGGAAAACATTGAAACCAGAGTTTTCTGAGGTGTCTAATCAATTCTTAAAATCCCTGAGTGTGTTTGTGTGTGTGTGCATTTTTTCATATCCCTTACAGAATAATAAACAACTGAAATATTTAACAAACATATTTAACCTTTTTGTCAGGAAACCATTTAAAATTAACTGTAGTTAACATTCACATGCTGCACTCAGGTTTACAACTTTTTACAGATGGTTCTTCTCTGGTCTTGTAACAATTCTTGTAATTAGGTGGTATTTTGATAATAATATTTATGTCCTCATTTTCCAGACAAGGAACCTGACAGTCAGAGGGCTGACTTCTCCAAGATTACATGACTAGAAAGTGGTCGAGTTGAAACAGGCACAAGCTTTACTTGCCATACATCCTGTATTCTTCCCTTAATGATTATAGATTTTGTGTTGGTCCAGAAGCAAGAAGACCTTAATGATTCTAAAGTAGTGATCAAAAAAAAAAAAAAATTATGTTCTGTTCAGCTCCTTCATTTAGTTCCCAAGGGTTTGTAATTAAAGATGGTCCAATTAGACCAAGTCTCAGGATCACAAAATGCAGATGAACTGTTACAAAGTTTAAAACAAAATGAGGACTCTATAATCTCACTTCCAGCAGCAAAAGTAAAAGGGACTTTTAAATATCTCTGTGGTTGTAAGTTTCAGAAACATGCTAGGATGCTACCACTTTTTATTATTCTGTTCCCTACATTCTTTGGAACCCGAGTCTAAGATGAAAACTTCTTTATTCAAAGACTTCTAGCTACAAAACTGTTTTAGTGTCTTGAACTCAATCCTGTATCTCTCATCCTTACTCTTCACCTCAGGATTAACCAAATGGTCCTGCATCTGTGCTATGCTTTTGACACATGTCTAGAGTATTCACAACGACTTCAAACCCAGTGGATCCAAAGCCTCGATCATTATCTTATTCCCAAAGATAGCCATCCCTTCACCTGCCATTTATGGTTGTCTTAGTTAGAGAACAAAACTGAATATACATTGTAGAAATAAAAGTTAAACTGCTATTCCATAAGTCAGAGGACTCTGTCTGACTTGTGGGTGAAATACCTCATGAAATCCCAATATTTTCAAGGTAAACAACTGGGATTGGAGAAGGCAGTTTATGAAATAAATCTATATAAGGATGGAATTTGGATTCATTGTGTCTTCAGACAGACCATATTTCTAATTACTCCTGAGTGAGAAAGGAACAGCAAGGAATATTGGAGGTGACTTTTAAGGAGGTAGCCCTGTGCATGTCAACTTAGCATGTGGGAACAGGAGATGAGAGAAAATAGGTTGGCAGAGTAACTTCTCCCTTGGGTAGAGCATGGTCCAGTGAATATCAGGTCTTATATTAAATTATCAACTCCTCTTGATTTGGGGAAAAGCCAGAAAGGTGTGAAAAGAAAAATAGGAAGGTCTCCTCCCTCATGGGCCAAAGGGTTGACATACAGGAAAGAGCATCTGAATCTTCCTCACTTCTCTAGCCCATGGCCTTTTGCTTCTGACCCTAAAGGGAAAAAGGGGGGGAAAAAAAGTTTCTTAGCTTCCTTAGAGCAGGAACCAAAATATTTGACCCTCTATGTTAGTTTTTTTTTTTTAAAGATTTTATTTATTTATTTGAGAGAGAGAGAATGAGATAGAGAGAGAGCATGAGAGGGGGGAGGGTGAGAGGGAGAAGCAGGCTCCCCACTGAGCAGGGAGCCCAATGCGGGACTCAATCCCGGGACTCCAGGATCATGACCTGAGCCGAAGGCAGTGGCTTAACCAACTGAGCCACCTAGGCGCCCCCTCTAAGTTAGTTTTATATAGACATTCTAAATGAATGATTTCTTGAGATTGTAATGAAGTAACTCTCAACACAGTTTGAAATAGTTTATTTCATAACACTTCTATTACAATTGGAACTCCTAACATTAAGATTGCCAGAAGATATTTACCTTGGTTAAGATTAAGGAAGAGATAAACAAGCTTCTTATCTGACTTAGTACCTTTGTTCCTCACTCAACAAGTGAATTGGCAAAGATAATATAACCATAAAATATTTCTAGAACCAAACTGATGAAGGAACCTAACCAATACAAACAATATTTTTCATTATTCAGTATATCAGTCCTTGTTCAACAATTCAAGTCATCCTTAATATCAATAATGTGTTGACATCTTAAAACTTTATTAACCATTTCATCAAACTTGCTTGGTAAAGCATTTACTTTTCACTTCCTTTTTTTCTTTCTTTCTTTCTCTCTTTCTTTCTTTCTTTGTCTTTCTTTCTTTCCTCCCTTCCTTTTTTTTGTGACAAATTTTTGTCAGGTTGAGGAAGTTCTCCATTTATAGTTTGTTGAGAGTTTTTACTGTGAATCAGTGTTGGATTCTGTCAAATGCTTTTCTTGTATGTATTGACATAATCACATTTTTTTTCTTTTTTTAGCTTAATTGAAGTATAATTGATATACAAACATTGGACACATTAAGGGTCTACATCTTGATGAGCTTGGACATATGCATATACTCATGATCCCATCACAACAACCAAGGTACTAAACATATCCACAATTACATGGTTTTATTTGTTCAATATAATGAATTACATTAATTGATTTACAAATGATGAACCAATCTTGCATTCCTGCAATAAATCCCAGTTGGTTGTGGTGTATGATTCTTTTATGTATTGTTGGATTTGATTTGCTAACATTTGTAGGATTTTTTGCAACTGTGTTCATAAAAGATAATGGTCTGATAGTTTTCTTCTCATGTAATGTCTTTATCCTATTTTAGCATTAGAGTAATGCTGGCCTCATAGCATGAATATTCCCCTTGCTTCTATTATCTGCAACAGACTGTACAGAATTGGGATAATTTCTTCCTCAAATATTTGGTAGAATTCAACAGTGATACCATCTGGGCCTGGGAATATCTTTCTTGGGAAGGTTTTAATTATTGATTCAATTTCTTTAGTAGTTTAGTTCTCTTCAAATGATGTGTTTCTCCTTCTGTGAGTTTTGGTAGTCTGTGGCTTTCAATGGGTAGGTCAATTTCATCTAAGTTAACAAACTCACGGGCATTAAGTTTTTCACTAGGTTACATATTTCTGTGACCATTCCTTGATGTCAGAATTAGATTCAGTCACTTTGGAGTAGCAAAATTGTTTTCTTTTCTTTAATCCACATGTTGACTCTGTTGGGTTTCTAGGTTTAAAGAACCAGTAATATGTAAGGAAAATCAACAGGTTTAATTCATTGCCAGAGGTGAATTACTTGACCATGTATCTTTTCAGAAGGGGTATACTCTGCTAAAAAGGATAATCGTCTAGGCAGCAGAAGTCACTCAGGCAAGTGACTACGGACATATAGCCATTTCCCTCCACCAGAATCTCCATACAAGCTCAAGGTCCATTCTGAAGTGCTTGGAGTATTTTAAATTGAGGCCTCAGATTTAAAAATCCATTATGTGTAGAATATTTTATTATAGAAGAATAAAGTCTAGAATCATCTACATGATAATGGATTGGTTTTGGAAACATCAATATGAAGTCATGTTTAGCTTAACATAAATACATATGGTTAAATATAGAAATATTTATAGAAATATTTATATACTTGGGTTAGTTTATCCACATTTATCTTCTTGTTTTGTCAGTTAAGGGAACTTACAATCAATGACATCCTCATAGCAAGGAGGATATCTATCCTTGGAGTAATCCATATTCTAGAACCGGGGCAGAAAATATACAAGATAAGCCTGGAGCATTTTGCAATGCCAGAATGTTAAAATAATGACAGGAGTATGGCCAAAAAACACAGAAGCCAATTAAAAGAGACGCCAACGGCAAAAGCTGGACGATTTGAACAAAATTAAACAGCTTTGGACTATAACCCAAAGTCCATATTGATATAAATAAATGGTTGAAAAAAATAAATAAACAAGGGAGAATAGATAAATATGCTGTGCAGGAGAATTCTAAGTAATTTATATAGACATTCTCCTCTCAAGTTGGTGGAGCACAGAGCATAACTTCCCACTCCTTAAGGGTAGACTGTACCAGTGACTCCCTTCCAAAGAGTACAGTGTGGAAGAGTGAACCATAGTAACTCTACAGTGGAAAAACTTGACAAAAAAAACACGATCTCAGCCAGGTAATTAAGGTTCGCATCCACAGTGATAAGTCGTGTAAAGCACATGCTCACATGATATGAGGTGAATGGCACTTTCTCTCAGTGCTCTTCCTCCCCAAAACACTTAAATCTACCCTGAAGAAAATCATCAGAAACATTCTAATTGAGGGACATTCTACAGAATATTTGACTGGTGCTCCTAACAGGCAAGGTCACCAAAAACAAGACAATTTTGAGAAACTGTCCAATCCAAGAGGGGCCTAAGAAAATCTGGCAACTAAATATAATACGGTATTCTGGATGGAATCCTGGGACAAAAAAGAGACATTAGGTAAAAATTAAGGCAATCTGGTGAAGTATTGACTTTAATTAATAATAATGTATTGGTATTGGTTCACTGATTATAACAAATGTACCGAACTAATATTAGATGTTAATAATAGGGGAACCTGAGTGGGGCCTATATGGAAATTCTTTCTACTATCTTTATAATTTTTCTGTAAATCTACAACTGTTCTAAAATTAAAAGTTTATTAAAAAATATATATATATATATTCCCTGTGTATAAGATTTGGGAACAACTGAACTTAATAATATGTAACACCACCTTAGATTTTATTTTACTACATGCAAATTTCATGTGATAATGTACGAACTCTCTATCTTGTATACCAGTGTTTCTCTAGTACATAATACAGTGGCTGGCATATATTAAATTCTTAAAAATATTCATTTAATAGATATAAATACAGAACTATATATATGTGTGTGATCTTATAACATATTCATATAAATATATTTGTATATAATTTTCTATATTAAATGCTTCACCCATACAATAGTAAATGGATCTAGTAGTATTTAAAATGTATTCAACTAAAGTTCCACAATCTACTCATATCCAAATTTCAACTTAATTTATGTCAAATAATTTGTTTGATTGCAAACAATACTTTGCTTTCCAATGTATAACACCTAAAAATGACCACTTAAGGGTCACTCAAGGAGGAATTATTTATTGTATTTAGTATGGATTTTCTTTGAGTACTTGACCTGTTAATGACTGCAAAATTCTCCTTATTCCTACAGGTCTAATTCTAGTTGAGTAATTTCATGTTAATTAAGAGATTTGAACTATTTTATGTCTATGTATACTTGATGTAACCTTGAACCCTTATGCTCTTTTGGTAAGTATTAATGTCTGTAATGTGCTAGTTAATATCCATTATAACCAATGTCGTTGTATTTTGGTACGTATTTAGGAATGTTGCCTTTTGATTTATGGCCACAGAGGCATTCCTGACAGGCACCCAAAGGGCTGGATACAAAAAAGGTATATGCAATCTTTTCCCGATCTGGGCCAGTGGTACATTGATTCTGGGGGACGCATGCCTCAGGAGTTTAAAAAGTCTTGTCACACTTTATCTAAACTCCCTTTCCCTTTTGCTGAAGGCATGCTTGGAACTTTGCCATTCTCTCTCCCTGTCGCTGGGAGGTCTCTGTCTCTCTCTCTTTCCCTATTTGCATTTTGACAAATGTCTGGACCTCTTCTACTGTGTTTGAGTCTTCAGTCGGTGGTGAAACTAAGAAGTTTGGGAGTAGTCATTGAGCTGTTTTAGTTTTTAAGTCACAAAATATTTAGTGTTTTGTAAGATTCCCAAAGAGTGATCTTTCTCTGCATTTCTATAGTATTTACTTACTAAATCAGTTGAAAGAATAATCACAACTCAGTACTGTCACCATACACAGTTTACGGCTTCAATTTATGTAAATAACTTCACTGCTTTTTAACTTTATGGTGTTTCTTGTTGGACAGAACTATGAAAAGAAACTATATTTTCTAAACTGCTAGGGACAGTCTCTCTAATCTACTCACACCTGATACATGACATACAAAACAGCCTGCTACCAGACGTGCTTAGATATTTGATACTTACACGTCTTTCATGGCATCTGTCAACTCTCTGACCAGCTTGCAGCTTCCACCCACTGTCAAATAAGAGAGGAAAATGTATACTGTGTCTTAACATGTGCCTTTTGGGGAAGACCACTTAATATTCATTCATTTATTAATAAGTCCAATGGATATTCATCAAATATCTACTCTACATAAGGCATTGTCATAAACGCTGTTGACAGAAATGCAGAAAACAGAAATAGCATTTTGATCTACTTCATCCAAACCCTTACAGCTCATTCCATTTTATGTTCGCATATACTAATTAAATAAGCATGGATTAAGAACATTTTGTATGCACATTATGCTAATAGCTACCATGTGTTTTGCTAATTCCTGCAAACTTTCTCTTCACTTATTTGAATAATAATTACTTAGTCTACATTTTAGAACTATGGGGCTGGGATTCCTGACACTGCACCTGTGCATCCAGAAGGAGTTTTTAATAAACCATGATCTGATGTCTACCAAATATCAGGCTGGCAGAGAAGGGGGAGAACAGAACAAGAGATCCAACCTCCATCCAAGAATCGCACAAGTGAAACGATTTCCCAGGCTGACTCTGGGCTGAAATCAACATGCAATCTCAGAAAATAGGGCAGCCTACAGCTGTAAGAGTGACAACTGAATTTGCAGGTCATGTCAGATGGAAACACTAAGGAATGCAGGTGAATCATGAGTCCCAATCCTGGGGCATGAGGCTGGCAGGAGCAGGACAAGAGATGCAGGCCCAGGCCTGTTATGTGGGCGATCAGATGATTTCCTTGGTTGCCAGCAGAGATCTCAAGAAATGCCTGCTGACCAGATTTTGCCTCCCAATAATCCCCATCATGATATCCTCCAGCATGTCAAATAAAAACAAAAACATATGTTCACAAAAACATTTACACAAATATTGGCAGCAGCTTTGTCATAATATCCAAAAAACAAAAAGAGCCCCAGTATCTATCAACAAGAGAATAGATAAACAAATTGTGGCAGGTCTATACAATCAAATACTACTCTGCAATCAAAAGCCATGAACTACTAACACAGATGACAACATTGGTGAATCACTAAAATATTGAGGGGTAAATGAAGCCAAACTCAAAATGTACATTTCATATGATTATATTTATATGAAGTTCCAGAATGGGCAAAACTAATCTCTAGTGGAGAAAAAATCCGAAGAGCAGTAGCTTCTGGAGGACCTGGTGGCAGGACTGACTGGAAAGGGGCATGAAGAAACTTTCTAAAGCACTGATAATGTTCTATACCTTGATTAGAGCTTCGGTTGCAAAAATGTATGCACTTATCAGTACTCAGCAAATGTATACTTAAGATTGTACTTTGTCTTTTATGTAAATTTTACATTCAGCTCTAATTAATAATTTGCATGCCAAAGCATTTCTGGAAAAGTATACTGATGCCTGCATGGATTTTAAAATGCCTCAGTAAGATGGTATAGCAAATATAATAAAATGATCAACAGTCTACCTAGGGGTAGACGTAGATGTCTTCTATAAAATTCTTTCAACTTTACAGTATGTTTTTGAAATTTTTCATAACATGTGTTGGAAAAAGTGGCCTTTCAAAAAAAAATTAGATGGTTGTGTTAATAGTCAAGTTTACTCTAATGTTCATATTTATTGTTACATTTTGAAATTTTAATTATATAAAATTTTATTAGCTACTCTTCCAAAGAGATCTCTGATTATTACTCCTTCATGAGAAAGGTTGTGAGACTCATAAAAATAAAATGGTCAGTTTCTATCTTTATCCAGAGTCAGAATCTTAGAGTGAGTCCTGCCATAAAAAGTCACAAGGTCCATTTCTCCCCACCAGCGCTCTAAGGCAGTCTCCTTATTCAACAGTGCCCTGCACAGGCTGCTCACGAGGCCCCCCAGTGTTCGCTGCTTCTGGCATTAAGAGACATTTAAATCCCTATACTTTAAGACCTGGACAGCACTAATGACAGGAAAGACTAGTGAGGCATAGAAGCTGGGATATAGCAATTTTTATCAATCTCTTTTTAAAATAGAAAGTGCGTCCTGAAAAGATGACTTTGTTGGATCAAGAATTTCAACTCCCGGGGCGCCTGGGTGGCTCAGTCGGTTAAGCATCTGCCTTCGGGTCAGGTCATGATCCCAGGGTCCCGGGATCGAGCCCCGCATCAGGCGCCCTGCTCAGTGGGGAAGCCTGCTTCTCCCTCTCCCTCTGCCCCTCATCCCTGCTTGTGATCTCTCTCCCTCTCTCCCTCTCTCTCTCTTTCCCTTTCTGTCTCTCTCTCAAATAAATAAATAAAATCTTTAAAAAAAAAAAAGAATTTCAACTCTCTTCATTTCAAACTAATTAATCCTAATTAATACCATTAATTACCAATGCCTCTTATTCCTTAAAGAGGGTTCCAGTGAATAGCTTCCAACAATTTATTTCACAGGTATTGTTGATTAGTATTTCCTAAGCTGCTCTTATTGTCAAGTGTTTTATAGAAATGAGAAAAATTTTAGAAGAGAATCCAGAATGACTCAAATTTTTTATAGTAGCACCAAAATAATCAAATAAAAACTCTAAAGGCCATAAATAGTGGCTTTCTTCATATATTGAAATTCATCCACAGTGTTTTTGTTTTGCTCTGTTTTTTTCCTAGTGAATGACAATATCCAGAAACAATGTATTTTCCCATCACTGGTCAAATGATTTTTTTCTGTATGACCGAATCATTTTGTTGGCAGGCAGTGATCTAAACATTTAGTGAGGTAAGAAAGTGCTAATACATTTCAATATGTACAAATGTAAAATAAAAAAATAATACAATAATTATTTTATCATCTCTAATATGGATTGTATAATAAGCTATACTTATTTTATGTTTGATTTCAATCTACTAGCCATACCTTAAATAATTCCTCATTCTTTTATCCAACAGACTTCCATTGAGTATCTAACCGTGCCAAGCCGTCTCTTGAGCTCTGCAATTAAAATTTAACTTCCTAACCTCAGAAAGCTCATAGTCCTTTGCCACAAAGCACAAGTGCTATACGATAAATATTTGGATGATACCTTGCAGCACATAAAAGTAGTTCTTAACTAAGCCTGGGAGAGTCAGAAAAGACCCCTCACAAACACAGTAATGTAAAACTGTGAAAACACCGTATATTCAAGGAAAAATAATTCACTGCTCTTGAGCCATAGAAGGCACACAGTTAGGCTGGAGAGATTATGAACCTAGAGATATAAAGTAGAAAGAGATTAGGCAGGCCTTGTATAGCAAGCTAAGGAATTTTGGATCTGCACCATGAGAACAATAGGGAGACAAGGAAGAATTTTAAGCATGCAGGTGCTATAAGCCGAAGAGTTATGGACCCTGGCAGGTTAAAACCTAATAGCTATGGCCCTTAACTCATTTCCCTGGCCATGCATTGCTGATTTTAGAGTCCTATCTGCAATTCTTAAATATGGGCTCTGGTCGCCACCAAGGCTGTGTTATATGCCACACAGAGCTCCTCCCTACCAGATGCACCTTGTTTCTGCCACTGCCTTAATGTACGCAACAAGCCCATGCACTTGTTTTGTAGAAATTGAGATGGGAGAGGAACCCTGAGGACAGTGCATATACTATTCCCAGGATGGGAAACAGTATGGCGTAGCTATTCCTAGTTGGGCTTTGCCCTCAGAGCTCCAGTGTTCCAAACCTGATTGAGGGAGGTAGGCAAGTTAACTAACAATTCCTCATCTATCAAAGAAATTATATTGTTAAGTTTAAAGCCTAAGTACTAAAACAGAACCCCTGAAGTACAATGCATTAAAAAAGTTACAAGTTTATTGCTCTTATGAAACAGTCCAGAGTTCACTGACTGGGTAGAGGCTCCGCCCTCCTCAACACATAGTTTTCCTCTCTGGGTTCAAGGAGGCTGTTCCAGTTCTCCTCAAGGCCAGGGAAGTGCACACACCTTCTGAAGGGCATGACTCAGAAGTCACATACATCACTTCTGTTCATATTGTATTAGCCCAAAGGCGCTGTAAGCGATGCTTGGAAAAGCATGCTGACCAGGCAGACCCATGTCCAGCTAAAACGCAGAACTGCTGTCATTTAAGAGGGAAAAATACCAGTGGAAAGCAGGAGACTCTGCCCCAATGATAATTGTAAAAAGCTGCTTTGCAGATCTGTTGTGTTTCATACAGTAATGTGGAATGTTTATCACAGTAACCAGTACATAGCAAGCGATCAACATTGTAGCTTGCATTTATAATAATTATTATTATCACCACTTTATATGTACATGAAGCCAAAGGAAGACTTGCGTTATCCAATGAGGCTCTAGGCTCAAAAGAAACTGTATTGTCAGCTGAAAACCAGTTCTAGCCTTAATAAGGATCCTTCCCTACAAAAAAAAAAAAATCTACTAAAATCCCTTTCAATAATGGAATGTTACTCTATTTATGTTGGGTGGTCTGATATATATTTTTTTTTTTCCGTTTCAGTTCAAGATTCCAGGAAGGGTTACATCACATTTAGAGATTCTTAGCAGGATGAAGTTTTGTTTCCATGACTAGCTCTAATGGGTTTTTTGATTGAAACAAGTGGATTATGTATACTTTGCAACAGATTTGCTAATTGCCAACAGGAGTTATTTTTGATACTTACTTCTTAAAATCATTCCCTTAAAATGACTGAGGTATTGTTTCATTAGATTCAAGGTTCCATGCTAATGGATTAGAAGAAAATATGCACCAAAAAATGAAAAGAAGAGGATATAAAAATAATTTTGAGAACAAATTAAAACTAAAATTTCCATATGATGTAGCAATTCCACTTCTGGGCATACACTCAAGGAATTAATAGCAGGAATTCAATAGATGTTTGTACCCCCCTGTTTGTAGCAGCATTATTGGATGGAAACAACCCAAGTGTCCATCGACTGATGAATGGATTAACAAGATGTGGGCTATACATGCAATGGAATATTATTCCACCTTCAAAAGGGAGGAAATTCTGAGACAAGCTACCACATGAGTGAACCTTGAGGACATTGTGCTAAGCAAAATCAGCTCATTGTGATACTGTCTGATTCCACTTGCATGAGGTACCTAGAGTAGTCAAGTCATAGACACAGAAACAGAATGATGGGTACCAGGAGCTGTGGGCTGAGGGGAGAAGAGTCAGTGTTTAATGGGTACAGAGTTCTAGGTTGAGAAGGGGCAAACAGTTCTGAAGATGATGGTGATGGTTGCATAATAGTGTAGATGTACTTAATGTCACTGAATTGTACATTTCAAATACTATCTTTTATGTTGTGCATATTTTACAACAATTTTTAAAAAATAAAATAAATGATTGTGACAGAAATATGTTTTAACTACATTAAGTTCCTTCTTCCGTATAATCTGTCACCCTGCTGGTCCTGTTACTAGTCGTTATGGATCGGCAGTGGGCCAGAGGCAATGATATGTTAGTGTAGACATATGTGTACATAGGAAGTGTTAACTAGTGTTTCTAAGTCAATTAAGAGAGCCTTATAGTATGTTCGTGAGTGATTTCCTAAGAGAAAACAATAATAATACTGCTTTCCTTATGAATGAATAGTACCTTTTTATTAATGTAAGGATTCACTAATTTGTCCATTTTTTTCATTCATCTCCTGATATGTGTCCGCAGTAGGTTTACTCATTACCCCTTTCCTTTTCCAGATTCTCTTCATGCTGTAACATGAGATTAGTGAATCCTATGGCTGGCAGAGAGAAGTTAAGGCAGAGAAATGAGCCTCAGAGTTCACGCCTGTGGGTGGGAGCTTCAGAAATATCTAGAAATGTCAGCTGTCAAATAGCATATACACATCTTTAGGAATTTCTGGTTTTTAGATGTTTCGAGATATAATATCAGTCCTTTATTTGCAAAGAAACTCAACTCAAACTGGCTTCAGGACTAAAGGCCCTTTGTGGCTCATAGTAGAGCCCTGGCTTCAGAGATGACTGGACTCAGGGAAAGCAGGGCTCTTCCTGTGTCCTTGTCTGGTCTTGCATCCGTGTGTGGACGCTGGCTTCATGTCTCCGGCTGTCAGCTACTCTACGGCTCACGTACTCTCCTGCATCTGCACTGCTGCTGTCTTCAGTTTCAGAACGTTGGAAGCATGCTCAGGCCCCGGGGCTACACCCTTACTATCCTCCCTCCTTGAGCCCCTCTTCCCTCCTGCATCCACGCAGCTCACTCCCTTGTTCCATTCAGGCCAAGTGCAGCCTTGTCGGAGAAATCTTCCCTAGTTACATTATTTGAAAAAACACACACATAAGGATGTACTGTATGGTGACTCACATAACATAATAATTAAAAAAAGAAAAAGAAATAACACACACACACACACAACACACACACACACATCCTCTGGCTTACACACACCCTTATCCGTCCCAATGCTCCCTACTCTGTTTGATTTTTTCATAGCACTCATTAACCATCTTTGCTTATTGTGAACTAAAATGTAAGCTTTGTGTGAGAAGAGACATTTTTTCCTTTGGTTGTATCCCTAGCGTCTAGACCAGAGACTGGCAAACTAGGGCCAACTGCCAAATTTGCACCACCTGTTTTTGTGTGGTTTATGAGCTAAGAAAAGGTTTTACATTTTCAGATGGTCAGAAAAGATCAAAAGAAGAAGAATGACACACGACACAGGACAATATACAAATCAAATTTCGGTGTCCATAATAAATACTATTGGACACCACCACATTCACCTATTTACGTGTTGCCCATGGCCGCTTCACCCTACCATGACTGGGTCGGGAAAGTAGGGCAGAGACCATAAAGCCTAAACTCTACAGAAAAAGCTTATGGACTCTTGGTCTAGAACAATACCTGGCACGTAAAGATTGATGCAATAAATAATGATGCACAAGTGTGTTTCTGCTCTCTGAATAATAAACCTCTTTCAGAGATCTGAAAACCATACATAGCTTCTGTTGGATCATTAGTTCCTCTGATAAAAGGATTTAACTTCCTCTAACGATAAAGGAATTGATACAGAATCTAAAAAATTACACCACAAGGAGAAAAAAAAGGAGAATAGAATAAGAACAAATAGCAATACTATTACAACATATTATATAAAAATTATGACCAACCCTACCTCCAGGAGCTTAATAAATTTAATGAAATAGTCACCTCCACACATTACATTATCCATAGATGCCTAAATTCATTCATTTTCTCTTTTTTTTTTTCTACTGTAATATAACCAAGTCATTTTCTGATACACCCTTTCCTTCAGAAGTAGCTTTAGCTAAACTAAATGTGACTCTCAGTTCCCAAACACAGCCGATCCTCCTTACTCCAGGAAACCTGCACCTTCTCCTCCCTCTGCCTAGGATATTTTCTCATTTGTCCACCTGGTGAATGCTTGCTTGCCATTCAAAACATAAGAGCTCACAAACTTCCACTGCCTCACCACCCCAGTATGAAAACGTCGGTACCTGATGGCAAACCTCTTCGTTCATTCATTCATTCATTCATTCATATGTTCATGGATTCATTTGTTTGTTCATTCAACAAATACTTGTTGGCAAACCACTACATGACAGGCATTCCTCCAGATACTAGGGCTATAGCAGTTATAAAGAGAGATTTCATTCTACTCTCAAGGAAGTAGAATTTTATTGGGGGGAAAAGACAATAAAGATGTTTATATAAATACTATGGCAGATAGTGACATGAGCAATAAAAAACAAAAATAAGTTTGAACGTGATGATCATGATGAGAATGCTTTGTAATTCTGTGCTGTGTGATACTTTATCCATAGGCCTGTGCCCAGTTAGAAATAGCATTATGTGGGACTGTGTTTATGTTAGGTCTCCAGCAACGACTGTCTCAGATTTGTTATCCCCAGCACACAGCAGTGCATGGTGTATCATCAGTGTTGGATAGACAGAGGGAGGGTGGCTGAATGGGGGTGGCTGATACACATTGTTACTTTGATCTCTCTATGTAGAAAGTGGCACACAGAGATGATAATTTTGAAAGTATTTTGAAATATGAGAAAAACTACACTGATTTCACAATTATGACATTTGTGAGAGAGAGAAAAAAGAGGTTAAAAATTATTGATATTTACAGGCTCATTTTTAAAAGGAGCATAAAAGCAAAAAAGGGTGTAAATTCAGCGTAAATTTAAGATTATGTGAGTAGGACAAGTTTCTGTTGTTGGAACCGAATCAGATCATTTTTTTTTTTAGTCTGTTGGTTCATTGCTTTGCAACTTATCTATGTAGCTGGAATCTGGAAGTACCAGTTTCACAGAGTATTAAAGCAGCCCTTATTTTTAAGTTGGACTGACCACTTTTTTAAGATTTCATTTTTTTAATCCATTGACTCCCTGCTGAGAGTAAGGATAAAAAGGCATTTTCTCAAACTAATTATTTCCGTGTCTAATAAAAAATTTAAAAGGCATAACTGTCCAAGAATGAGAGTATTGAAAATGTTTTAAATTTTAAATTTAAAAAATAGGTAGATGCCCTACTCATTTTCCACAATTTCATATTCAATGTATTCAAATGTATTCAGTAGTTCTGAATGATGGGGATGAAATAAGCCATCATAATTTTTTAAGAGTGTACTTTTTCAAAAGGATCAAAAAGGTCAAGGTTTTTTGCTGATGCCATGGTTTCGCAAAACTTTTGAGAAAGGCAGGGAAGACAGCTCTTTGAAGTAATGACTTTAAGAAATACTACTTCATACTCAAAGAATTATGTGTGGATGTGTGAGGGCCCAAGTGATGTGTGTCACAAAGAGAGTCCGTGTGTGTGTACCTGTGTGTATCTTCATGCTGAGAGCACAAGGATAACATAAACATTTGGGAATGTTCTTGAAAAAGCCTTACTCCCATGTGATAGAAATAGAGATTACACGGTATTTGCTGTTGACATATCAGTCCTAATTATAGAGGCTCAGTGTCTCAGGGTGATTCTTTCTTTAGACATGTGAAGACACTCCCATTGAAAGAAAGACAGTTGCTCAAGTGTGTTATGTATTAATGCTGAGGACAGAAAAGAATAGGGTGGGAAGGCCTAGGATCTAAAATTCATCTCCTCTCTCCTACAAAAGAATCCCTATTTATTGACCTTTTGGGCAATGTGCAGAAAGATCACCTTTTGTCTCAATTTCTGCGAATTAGAAGAAAAATGCAATTCAGTTGCTGGGAATAACATATTCTCCTATTCATCTGTCTAATAAATAGTTTCCTCTATCTCATTTCTGTCTATACAAAGACTAATCTTCTTGCAGGATGTCTCTGAATCTTAGAGTGTTCGTGGTCTTCAAAGATTAAGTACATAATTAAGTACATAAATAGAGTGGGTCACTATCGCTCTGTGACTGTCTGCCCCTCATTAAAAGCAAGAAATATCTGTCAATCCTTTGTTTACATTAAACTGACTTTTGATTCATAGAAATATTTAGAGGATACTTCTGAAATAATCATTAATGTGGTTGCTTCTGATTGGTTTGACAATACGAAAATGTAATTTTGGGTTAATCAAGGAGCAGCTCAATCTTATTCAGTTGGTAAAAGGGGGTTAAAAACTGTGCTTGGAGTATTGTCCATCTTGACACTGCAGTCCTCTGAACATCTCTTTACCAAAACCAGTAACAATCTTCATGGTCTAACCAGGATAGGTCACCTCCAGACCCACACAAGGGTTAGTCATTATTATACACAAAGAGAACAAAGCAAAATCAATGAACAGAGAGCAAATCTGGATATAGCTCAAGATACAGCTCAAATAACCTGGTTATTAATATAAGCTAAAGATCTGTGCTGCCAATAATAGAAACACCTAAAAGATTAGAAGAACCTTTTAAGGCACCACCCTAAGCAACTGAAAAATGTCCTAGTACAATGCAAATTCATTTAACGTGAGTAATAATTTGTTTCTTGCAAAGCATTGATAATGTGCTTGGCCCTGTTCAACACTCGAAGAGGACACAGCTTCTGGGTGGCAAATACTGTCCCATTTCCATCCATGACAACTGTTACTCCTGCTTGGCTTCTTTCTCTCAAGAACCCCTTTCCTTTTCATCCCCACACCCCATGCCAGTACATACCTGTCTCCTGATGACACACTAAAACGGAAAAAATACTCAACCCCCACGATGATTGATTTGGTTCTTTTGGGGGCTAGTCTTTAGGCTTAAAGACTCAAGATATTAAACTACTACTTATAAAAGGAGAATTTCCAGTGTATGAACATAGTAATATTCAAATCTCTAATTCTCATGTATTTTACCTATTTTTCAACAGAGACATACTGACCTTGTAAATGTGCTAGGACCTGCAGATTTAAAACCAAATGGTAAGTTCAAAATGTTACAAGTAGTTTCATATGGATCACTAGAGAGAGAGGTTAACTTGGAGAAGTAGAGATGGGCATTATCAGTTCATAAAGAGCTATGCATGCTAAGCCAAAGGATCATGAAATTTACCCCGATAGCTATAAAGAGCCATTGATGTCATACTGAGTGGTTACTACAGGCAGAAAGATTGTCATTGTAGTAACATGGAGGGGGCCCATATTAGGGACAAAGGGAAAAGACGGGAAGAGAAGGCAGCAATCCAGGAAATAAAGGGTTACAGCTTGAATTCAAGCAGTGGGTATAGAAGCCGGGTAAAAAGGAAAGATTTAGAGATATTAAGGAAGTTGAATGTAAAAATCTTGGAAAAAGAATAAATGTAGTCTAAGTGAAAGTGAAGGATGAATCAGGAAAGAATTGAAGATGCCTTTCAAGTTCCTAGCTTCGGTGACTTTGTGATAGCAACCAGGGGGAACAGAACTTTTTTTTTTATTAACATATAATGTATTCTTTGTTTCAGGGGTACAGGTCTGTGATTCTCAGTCTTACAGTAACAGAACTTTAAAAAAAAAAAAAAACAGCTTAGGGGATGCCTGGGTGGCTCCATCAGTTAAGTGTCTACCTTCCTTAGGCTCAGGTCATGACTTCAGGTCCTGGGATCGAGCCCCAAGTCAGGCTCCACACTCAGTGGGGACTCTGCTCCTCCCTCTCCCTCTGTCCTTCTCCCCTGCTCATGCTCTGTCTCTTATTCTCTCTCTCTCTAATAAATAAATAAAATCTTAAAAAAAACAGCTTAATTGAGATATAATAAACATACCATACAATTCACCCATTCAATATGTATAATTCAGTGGCATTCACTATGTTCATAGAGTTGTGCAGCCATCACCACAATCAAATCTATAACACTCTCATTACTCCGTAAAGAAACACCACACCCTTCAGCTGTCACTCTTTTTTTTTTTTTTTAAGATTTTATTTATTTTTTGAGGGCGAGCGAGAGAGAAACAGCATGAGAGGGGAGAGGGTCAGAGGGAGAAGCAGGCTCCCCGCCGAGCCGGGAGCCCGATGTGGGACTCGATCCCAGGACTCTGGGATCATGACCTGAGCCAAAGGCAGACGCCTAACCATCTGAGCCACCCAGGCGCCCTCAGCTGTCACTCTTAATACCCCTTCCCATCTCCCCCAAGCCTACCCAACCATTAATCTACTTTTGGTCTCTATAGATGGGATATCTCTTTAGGACATTTCATATAAATGAGACTATATAATACACAGTCCTTGGTGACCAGCTTCTTTCACTTAGCATAATGTTTTTAAGGTTCATCCGTGTTGTAGCATGTGTCAGTACATTATTTATTTTTATTACTGAAATTTTTCATTATATGTCATTTCATTATAATCCACCCCTTATTGATCTCCATTTATCAGTTGATGGGCATTTCAATTGTTTCCAGCTTTTGGCTATTATGAATAAAGTTGCTATGAACACCTAACATATAAGTTTTTGTGTAGACATGTGTTTTCATATCTCTTGGGTATATACCTAGAAGGAGTATTACTACACTACATTGTAACTTAATGTTTAACCTTTCGTAGAACTGCCAAACTGTTTTCTAAAGTGATTGCATCATATTATACTTCCACCAGCAGTGCGTGAGACTCCAATAGCTCTACATTGTCACCAATACTGAATCAATACTGATTATTCTCTATCCTTTTTGTTATTGTAGCCATCCTAGTGGATACGAAGTAGTGTCTCATTGTGATTTTGATTTGCGTTTCTCTGGCAGCTAATAACATTGAGCATCTTTTCACTGAGTTCTTTATATATTCTGGATAAAAGTCCATTATCAGATACTGATTTGCAAGATTTTTCTCCCATTCTGTGGGTTGTCTTTTCACTTTCCTGATGGTACCCTCTGAAGTGCAAAAGACTTTAATATTGATGACGTTGTTTTGGCTTATACTTCAGGTGTCATTATCTAAGAAATCATTGCCTCCTCCAAGGTTACAAAAATTTATATCTATGTTTTCTCCTAATAGTTTTATAGTTTCAGCTCTTACCTTTATATCTATAGTCCATTTTTAGTTAATCTTTGTATATGGTGTGAGGTAAGGGTCCAATGTCATTCTTTTGTGGATATCCAGTTCTCTTAGCACCTTTTGTTGAAGAGACTATTTTTTCCCATTGAATTGTTTTAAAACCCTTCCATGGTCCTAACTGATTGGGGCAGAGTTGGGCATATGACTTAAAGATAAGTAATCCATAGGCTTACCAGCGGTAATGAAGTAACCTGAGTTAAAAAAACTCAGCCCAAAAAAGAAAGAACTAGGTCAATGGGATTATTCCTTCTTGGAGATTTGAATAGAGACATATAAGAAGAATTTAGTAACTGGCAGACAAACTAAAAGATGATGAAGAAAAAAAGTTGTAACTCATAGAGTGATTATGAATGAGCTGAATTATTAATAAGTAGAAGCTATAGATGGAGAAATATGGACAGGGTAGAGAATGATTTGTTTGATCTGACAGCTGAGAAGAACGTGACAAGATGACCCAGGAAATGCAGAGCCTAAGAGCCAGGTCATTGTCAAAGGTAGAATGGAGAGATGATATAGAAATTGTTGCAAAGAGTCTTTTAAGGGTTTTTTTTTCCCTTGAATTCCTAAAAACTACTAGACCCTTCCTTGTATTAACCAGAGAGATTCACTGATCCTTGCAACCAAAATGACCACCCATATGTCTCCCAACAGTTAAATCTATGGGCTCTATAGAATACTATTAAATGAAATGAAAATCTTATGTTAGTGAGCCTAATACATACCTGGCTCCTAAAACAATTTGCACAAATCCCAATTTCCTTGACTTCCTCCCAGACTGCCTTTGTAGGTTTCATGGGCACTATCTGAACTCTGCAGGTGTCTGAGAAGCTCCAAGTCTTCCTGTTGTAACATTGGGTACATGGCATTCTAAATCATAACTGAAATTCCTTTTGCCTTCAGGAGTAAATACTAAACTAAACTGAACAAATGGAGCCTGTCCAACTTGACTTCTCTCTTTATATTTCCTATTCATTCACCACAGATATTTTTTTTAACTTGGAGTCATTTTACTCATAGAAAATATGTTGGACCAGATATAATATTTTCTTCACTTAACAGGAGAAATCATATTGGAAATTAATACACACAGATGCCCCGATGCCATTAATATATGAGTGATCTCAGAGATGCTGTATCAGCAGTATTCTTTCTTTCAAACTCATTGTGATCACCTTTCTGTCTTTGATTTCAGGTAATGTGTAGTTTTGTGTTCTGTTTTGTTTTTTGGTTTTTTTTTAATCTCATTTGCCAAGGGATTACATTTGAGATGATAAGCCTCTAGTAATGCAGTTTTTCAAGAAGGCAGGAATATTTAGACAGGAATGATGGCGGGGGGGGGGGGTACTCAGATTTTAGGCAAAGTTCCCAGGTAGGCTACAATAGCAACATTCTTGAAGACATAGAACTTCATTCGGATTTTTCCAAATGTTGATTTTGCTGCTAATATTTATGCAGTATAATTCCTCTATTTTCATTTGAAAATAAAGGAAAAAATGAGGCAGTTCCTGTCACTGAACTAACTGTTCAGTACAACTTATGTTTGTCAAGCAAATGTTGTGTACAGACACTATGCTGTTAAGTGACAGGGATAAAAAAAAACGAGAAAAGAATCTATATCTAAGCTCAAGGACCTTGTGATCAATATCAGGGGGAAATTATCATAGCCAATTCCTTGATCTGGAAAAGAAGAGCCCAGATCCGCTTTTTGAACCATCTGGAAACAGTAAGATTTCTGGAATTCAAATTCCCTCTCCATGAACCTAGTCAAGTTACTTCCATTCTCGAATCATCAAGTGGGAAAAGTTAGCAGTTCCTGCTTCATAGTGCTTTGGAGATGATGTTCTAGAAAGAAAATAAAATAAAACATGTACTTGTCACAGTTCCAGGCAATAGCAAGACTCCATAATGTTAACTATTATCTTCATCATTTTAATGACTTCTTTTAGAACTTCAGGCATCTTATTATTATGACTAATAAGATTTTCCATTACTGCTAAGATATTAACTCAGATTTTACTATTGTTTTACAGGCTGTATAGACACCACTGGTTGTCAGTTTGACACAGTTCAGTTCCAAAATCCATTTCTTTAATGTATATCATCACAAATGTATAATCAAAGGGCTAAGCAACTTCAACTAAGATAAAAATATTCCTCATATGTTGAAACAATGTTGAATTTTATGTGAATATTCTGAATATAGTCCCAATTTCCTAAATCTTCCTGGATCTAAGTGACACAATTTTTTTTTCATGCTGTAGGAAGCTATTCCCATGAGAAAATTTTATGATATCAATTTCAATAAGCATTTGTTTTTTAAATATCCCCAGTACTTGATTCTGATCAATATAAAAGAATATATATTATCAGTGACAGTTCACCTTAAATGAATTAACAACCCTCCATTTACCATCCCATCCATTTGCTTCCCCTGTAGCTACAGTTCTTGATTTTTTTTTTTTATACCTCAGAACTGCACCTCACTTTCCCTTACTCTTCACACAGACCAGTCTGCCTTTCTTCCTTACCCCACCCATGGAAATGCTCCTGAAAGAACTAAGAATCCCATTGTTGACACATCTTCAGATACTGTTCTCTCCTAATCATGTTCAACCCTTAGAAGTATTGATTCACTTAATACCTGAAAAGTTCTGAAATACTTTTCTGGAGGGTAACATAATACTCAGTAGTATGCTGGCAAATATTTAACAACTGGCTTTCTGGGGGGGAAAAGAGCTCAATTTGCAGTGTTGGCTGATTTTCATAGTTTAGATACTACTTAGATACTTCTACCATGACTTATTTCAAGCTGCCAACATAGCATTGCTGAACACACTAGAGACCACACCAACGCTCCAACACACACCAACCATAGAACATCACTTGTTCTATGAGTTGACATCTGCATGCACTGAGCATTAGAATAGCAAATAATTGGGGCACCTGGGTGGCTCAGTTGGTTAAGCATCTGCCTTTGACTTAGATCATGACCCCAGGGGCCTGGGATCAAGTCCTGCATCGGGCTCCTTGATCAATGAGGAGCCTGCTTCTCCCTCTGCCTGCCGCTCCCCCTGCTTGTGTGCGCTCTCTCTCTCTGACAAATAAATAAATAAAATATTTCAAATAATTTTACTTTTGTAAAACTTTAACAAGATGTACTTACATATTCAAAAGAGTAAATTTTAAAATACTAGTTATATTTAATGATTGTAATTCAAACACTAGATACTAATTAATTATAATTTGTATCTTAACTTTGAATTTTAAAAGATGTTTTGGCTTTTTTAAAAGAAAAAAAAAACTTCTCGGAAAACCTAAACAAAACTTACATTTTTATGAAAAAAAAAATTCTATAGATAGATATCCTTTGGCTAGAAATGTATTTATTTATTTTTACTCTTTAGATTGTTACTGACAATAGAACACAATTTACATGAAAATCTTGAGTACAACAACATAATTAATGATTTTGCTAAAATATCACCAAAAGTAAATTTTGTAGAATAAATAATAATTATAAATCTTTATAGGTCTTTATTTTATTGTTCATCTAAATCTCATTGGCCCATCAGCAGAACTTCCAGATATGTAATGACAAACTCATTTGCCTGATATTTTGCCAACTTTTGGCCCATATGAAAAACACATCTTTACACATATTTTTGAATATTGGCATTCTGAAAATGTATTTTTCAAGACCGAAGGGTAGAGCAAACTTTTATTTAACAGATTGTTAGTGTCATTTATTAACTTTTAAATATTTAGACATATCAGATATGCATCTCCATTTTTCCTCTGGCCCAATCCCTACAGATTTTATTTATTCATTTTATTTTTGAGAGAGAGAGGTGGGGGGGGCGCCTCGGGTGCAGAGGGAGAGAATCTCAAGCAGACTCCCCACTGAGCTCAGAGCCAGACTGACATGGGGTTCCATCTCACAACCCTGAAATCATGACCTGAGCCAAAACCAAGAGTTGGCTGTTCAACTGACTGAGCCACTCAGGCGCCCCTGGCCCAATCCCTACAAATGATGGGGTATAGCCTTGCCCTAGTACAATACTAAGTCCACACGTACTCTGTATGATTTGGTCATCACGATAAAGTAATAAGGTAGAGATTCCTACCAAGTTTGTTTGAACCTAGGTTCACCTGATTCCAAAGCTACTGTTACTAAGAACTACAGTTTATTGCCTTTTAACTGTTAGAATATTTTAAAAATTAGTAAAGTTAATGTTGTTTTTAGAATACAATACCTAGTTCAACAGTTCAAATGGGAAATTTGTGTTTTCCAAATGTCACTAAACTGCAAAAACAGAATTAAAATTTCCCAAATTGAATTAATTTATTCTGTTCAAGACATTGATCATTACATGCTCTGCTACAAATATTATCATGCACATTATTGCTGAGGAACACATTTATTATTCAAGTAATTCACAATATCAGAATCAAGATAAAGGGATCCGCCATCAAAGCCATGGAGGTGATTGAAAACAGTGAGAATAGAGAATATAGAAGACAGAAATTTAGGGTAGAAGTAAATCAGAAAGTGGGAATGTGGTGACATTGAGTGGCCTTTGAGTGAAAAACAAGAAAGAGCAGAACTTGGGATGAGAATTTATCCATGAGGCACATTGCACCTATTTTTTCTGGCATGCTAGAATCATCTTATTTGCTTTCTAACTTGCACCCCCAAATGCTAAATCTTTGACACTCAGCTGAAGCCACCCCCAGGTGGTGTGCCTTTGTCTTTAGAACCTCAGATATCTGAAAACTGCTCACTGTTATTCACTTTTTAGATTGCTGTGAATTATTTCATACAGGAGAAATAACCAGATGTTAAAACAGGAAATGTTTTATTTTCCTGTCATGTTTTATTTTCACACCTAAACTATAAAGACTTTACATCAGTGGAATGTAATGTAAAGATATTTCTGGCAAAGACAAAGGCACATATGCTGCAAAGGTTATAAACACCACAAGTAACACTGGTCTTGAACTAAGCATCATCAGTGTTACGGAGAGCTGTGTTCCTAGTTCATAACGCCATCTCAACTCTGCAGTGAGGTTAATAATAGCCGCAGGTGGCATTAAGTTATTTTGGTAACAAAAATCAAGTGATTACTAATCCTCCTTTTATTATCACCTAAATTGAAGCCACCACTTTGAATCACTTTAAGGATTAAGAATTTTCCTTTCATACAATTTTGAAGAAGGTCTGCATCAGAAACAATATTTTCGTATTAGGCTTTCTAGAAAGATAAGTTCCATAAGTACATCAAAAGGCAGGTTTCTGGTTACACTACCCTGTCAGGACAGATGATGCCTTCCTATCCTTTAGATCAAAACTGAACCATCATCTCTACAGAAGGGCCTTGCCTGATTTCCTAATCTAAATGTGGTCACATAGTTTTGCATTCTCATGGTAATGTGTGTGTGTGTGTGTGTTTCCTTTATAGGGATTATTACAATTGCCATTTACTTATGCCATTATGTGTTTAATGTCTATTCCATTAAGTGAAGTTTCACAACTACAGGGACTATGGTTGGTTCACTACATGTCCCTGACACCATGCACTATTTCTGGCAAACATTACTTGCTCAAGAATGGTATGGGAGAAATGTTATTCCCTGCACTTAACAGACACCATTGACACACTCCAAAGCCCATGATATAGAAAGGTTAAAAAGTGCAAAGGGAGGGACATAATGATGCGATGAAGACTTAAAGGTTGCTAATGTTTAAGGTCCCCAGATGATCACAGATCAAGGAAAAGGAAAAGGCTTAAAGAAGTAGAAAACAGTTTTATTTCTGTATGGAGTGGGATAGGAGGATCAATTAGGTGGGTCTGATTTGGGTCCCAACTTTTGGGAGTATTATGGCCTCTTGAGTTCCCCTTGCTTAAGACAGGTATGACAAGCAGTTTCAGAAGAGGCACGGTTTTGTTCATGCTGTTGTCAAAAGTGGACAGCATTTGTATCAACCCCTGTAAAGGGGCATTTACTTCAGTTCAGGTCAATCATTTACTAGTATGGTGGTTGTCCCAAGGGGAAATAAGATTTTCAGACTCTGATTTAAGAGATGTTATCCATGTTTCAACCTCATAGATAAAATCATTTTTGAAGTGTTTAAAAAGTTCAAGTTTTGGGGGCACTTGGGTGGCCAGTCAATTAAACCTCCCACTCTTGATTTTGGCGCAGCTCATGATCTTAGGGGTTGTGAGATTGAGCCCTGCACTTGATTCCACACTAGGTGTGGAGCCTGCTTGAGATTCTCTCACTCCCTCTCTCTGCCCCTCCCCCACTCTATCTCGCTCACTATCTAAAAAAATTTTTTTAATTTAAAAATTAAAAAAAAAGTTCCAGTTTTCTGTTTCTTGTCTTTCTGTCAGGTTCTGTACTTACTGGCAATATATGATGGACTTTACTTTGGCCCTACATGAGAACATGAAAAATTAGATAATATCTATAAACCACTCCCCTTCCCAAACTGAAAGTAAACTTCATGTCTTATTCATCTTAATGTCCCTAGGGACTAGGACAGTGCCTGACACATAGCAAATGCCCAACAAGTATTTGTTGAATAAACACCCATGCAAAAGTGTCTCATCTATAGGTAATCCCATCACAACCCTCAATCACAGATTGAAGAATCCAAATTTGTAATATCTGCTTGGAGTCAAAGAGATAGCACCATAAAATAAGGATTCAGCAGAAAGTTGCTAAGAACCTGGAGAAGTTCCCCCAGATAGGAAATCAGTCTCAGGCAAGTTCCAACCAGGATTAGGCAGATCTATCAATTTTCAGTGTAGGGCATTTTGGGTATGTGATGTGAGTAGCATTAAGACAGAATAATTCCAAGACCCTCATGTGAAACAATAGGAGCAAATCAACTGGGGAATAGAATAGGGTTTTACTCTCTCCCACACAGTCTATCCCCAGAGACACAGAATGGCTGGGTTTACCAAGCAAGGTAACAAGAAGGTATAGCTTTCCCCTGCTTTCCCTGGAGGACAAGGGTCTGTACAATTTTGTTATCTTATACCCTTTAGAGAATCTGATGAAAGTATTGGAACCTATGAATATTGTTTATAAGTTTTCTGGAGTGGATGGGAAAGGGCTCTATCTTATACTATCATGGGAGAGCTTAGCACCTTTACTCTCCAACACAGAAATATAAGAATATTTTCAAACCCCTACCAAATGTGAGGCAAAGCTTTTAGAAATACTAAGTAGATGACTCTTTGCTGGTCCACTAGAAAGAAAGAAATAGAAAGAAAAAACAGTAAGAAAGATATATAACAATAAGCATGTAGTAGATCTAATTATAAATAATTGTGGTGGGGCAAAGCCTGGCACCCACAACACTAGGTGTTAGGGAAAAATACTTTCCACCCACTCCTTATTTTCCAGGAAAATTCTTAGGGAATTTACCTGGGGACTTCTGGGCTTTCTACACCCCATTACTCAGTCAGCTCCAAGTGTTCTATCAGACTGATACATTTAGTAAAAATAAATCAAGCATGCCCTGCCTGTCCTCTTGAGAGCAAGCCTAGGGCAAGCTGTCCCCCAGTGATGAGGGCAACCTTATTCTTCTCTTATGCCTAGGTCTTAATTTGTGCAGAACCTTGATGGGGAAGGAGCTCTTTGTTGGGTCCCCTTAGAGACTGACACCATGTGGTACAAAGTCATGCAGAGTGTATATCGTATTTTGTTTCATTGAGGCACTGATGTGCACGTGTTCTGACCTTAACAAGTCTCTTGGACATCTCGGCATTATTCTCAGAGATTATCATCATAAGAAGGTTTTGACATGTTCTACAGAACCTTTTAAAATTATGTAAATTATCTCAATTTCATTTTAAATGTAAACATACTCTTGTATGAAAATCAATAATGAGAGGGGTACCTGGGTGGCTCATTCTGTTAAATAGCGGACTCTTGATTTTGGCTCAGGTCATGACCTCAGGGTCATGAGACTGAGCCCTGAGTCAGGCTCTGTACTCAGCGTGGAGCCTGCCTAAGGTCCTCTCTCTCCCTGTTCATTTGCCCCTCCCCTCCCCCGCCCCCTTCCCCCCACTTACATGCACTCTCTCTCTCTCTAAAAAAAAATATATATATATATCAGTAATGAGAAAAAATTATCAATGTTTAGAAAATCTTGATAAAAGCCACTTTAGAATTTGTTCAGAGCAAGAAACAATTTATGATGAACCTGTTGCCAAGGTTTTCAAGTTAATGTGTGTTTGTTCTGGGGCAATGTGCTCTATGTGACTGTCACTGTCATTGCTGTTTTCTCAGCATTTGTTAGTGAGGATTTTTCCTACTAATTTCCAAGGCCGTTAAATAGCGATATATCAGGGAAATAAATGGTAGTCAGGCAAAATTGTTTTGTTTGTTGTTTTTTTTTTTTCCTAAAGTGTAATTGCTGAAATAAATCTCTGGAAAGCATATAAAATCCAAATGTGCAGGTTGTATAGGAATATATAAGTAGATTACTTTCTTGGTAAACTTTCAAATTTGTGATACATCTCAACAGATAACAACGCAGACTTTGCTAAGAGGATTTATTGTTCAAATGAGTGCCATGTAAAGCGCGGTTAGCTAGTGAATAGAAAGAAGAACATGCCAACGTGCATCCAGCACTTGGGGAGACTGGCGAAGTCTGGCTGAAGGTCTGCTCTGAGTGGTCTGTCATTAAGAACGAGTTGAACAGGTTGGCCCACTCTCCATCAATACATGTTATCAACAAAGGCCCATTAAACTTTAACTGCACATTGCGAAATGTTGGTAGCTGAGAAGACTGAGGGTATGTATAATACAGGAAATGCATTTTCAGAAGGGTTACTATGAGGTAATTGGTAAATAATATTTGTGTCTATTCTGGCAAGGTTGAATGATGAGACATTTGATATTAACATTGATGTTTAAGTGTCATTTCAAATACAGCAAAACACAGACACAATAAAAATAATGCTTGTTTTTAGCAAATTTGCTCCTCTGAATATACTGTGCTCAGAGGAAGGTTTGAGTACATTGGGGGGTGGGGATGCCTTTAATCCATGCACTGTTTATTAAACTGTCATCACAACTACAAATAGTTATTTCACATTTGATATGAATTTCCTAATCTCTAAAAAAAGTATCTTATAATCTAAACAGTTAACCAAATTTGAATTATTTCTTTAAAACACTTAGTCATTAATAAATCTGTTTCATTTCTATTCAAATCATAAAAAAGAGTTAATGGAAGTAATTTATTTGGCAACTCTGATTTCTAAAATGCTAAGTTAAGCGAAATATTTAAATAGATCTCAGTTTCGGTGAGACATTCAGTGGTAAGTAAACACAATTTATGTGACAAGAGTCACAGAAGTTCATTGCAGCTGAGTATAACCACAATCTGGAACATGCCATAAGAGGAGGGAGTGCCTTTTGAGGCCACAAGGTTTCCCCTAAGCTACAGCAACTAATAATCCTGTTTTGTCTTTTTTGGTTTTTACTGACGGCAAGCCAAAGCATCTAGAAGATGGATGATACAGGTTTGAGCTCATGAGGCAGCATTTTAGTTTTATATCAGTTAGGAGCCCTCACAGACATTCTAAAAGGAGCGGCATATTCCAAACAACACCCGAGCAAGGAGCATGTAGAAGATGAGCCGGATGGAAGAAAATCGTAGGTAGGGAGCCAAGAAATTAATGACGGAGGCCCAGACTCCACATGGTTAAAGCCCACACAGGAGTCCCTGATGAGCTAATGCATAGGGTTAAATGAGTGATTATGAAAAATGTGGGAGAGAAACATGGTAGATTGAACACATGTGTTTTCCTCTACTCTCTCCTGAAACTGCACTCAGATGATGATAAAGGGATTTTTTTTTAAAGCATAAATCCCCAAGGACAAATAGAAGAGACGATGTGGCACCAGCCAAATTCTGGAAGCTGGAAAGCAGGTGAACAAGTAGTAACTAACTTCACAAACTCGAGGAAGCCAGGACCTGAGTGGCAGCAGAGAAAGGCCAGCAGCAAGGCCGTCTGAGCAGCAGAAACCCAACAAAGCACCAAAACTGGAAGGACCATAGGCCTCTAAAAGGAAGGGTGAAGGGAAGAATAAAACTAAGATGGGCCCAATGTCCATGTTGGTAGCAGTTTGCTCCCCAGATCCTGCCCTTTATCTCACCCATCGGAGCAACTGCCCCTCGCCCACCAAGGCGGGGTGCCTTCCAGAAAGGCTGAGTTAAGGGGATTGTGAGGCCAGATACCAGGTCCTGCTGGCAAGGCACTTAGCTATGGAAGCTGCAAACTGAGGATGCAGTGAAAACCCTACATAAGAAAAGGAAAATCGCCCACCAGTTTTTCCAGTCAACTCTGAAAAAACACTAGCTGGCTTACACTCAATTTTCCCTTTCAGGGGAAACCATTCAGACCAAGAGAGAAGACACGCAGACCCGACTGTTGAGAGTTTCTCCAACAAAATATCCCAACCAGATCATCCTACAGAGAGAGCACCCTTCCAACACACACACACACACACACACGCACACAAGTTCCAGTCGGTTTCTAACATAAAAGACAAAGGCCAAAGGAGTCAAAGGAGTAACTCAGAATAGAACAGAAAATGCAAGTAGCAGAAGAAAATTTCCCAAAACTCGAATTAGGATATTCAAAGATACTAAACTAAACTAAAAATAGAATGTTATTCTAAAAAAGGAGCAGTCTAGGGGCACCTGGGTGGCTCAATCATTAAGTGTCTGCCTTTGGCTCAGGTCATGATCCCGGGGTCCTGGGATCGAGCCCTGCGTTGGGCTCCCTGCTTGGCAGGGATTCTGCTTCTCCTTCTCCCACTCTCCCTCCTCGTGTTCCCTCTCTCGCTGGGTCTCTCTCTGTCAAATAAATAAATAAAATCTTAAAAAAAAAAAAAGGAGCAGTCTGATTAAAGAACTCAAGGAATATGAAAATAAGATAGAAATGGAAAAATTTTAAAAATGAGTTGGAAAACAAAGTTGAAGAAATTTTTCAGAAAATCAAAAAGAAAAAGGTACAAATTGCATAAGAAAATTAGGAATCAGCATTAAAATAAGAGACTTCCAGAGAGACAGAGAACAAAAAATGCTAAAGAGGAGACATGATCTCCCAGAGCTGGGCATGAGTTTCCAGATGGAAAAGTCCCACTGAGTTTCCCAGACAATAGAAGAGCTACATAGAAATACAGCATCAGAAAAATTCCAGGACTCCGTGTCTAAAGATATAATTATAAAAATTACTGAGAGGGAAAAAAAATGATCAAAATCAAAAGATCAAGAATCAAAGTGCCATCACCTTCTGAACAACTTGGAAACTAGAAGACAATGAAGTGATGCTTTAAAAACTCAGATTATTGGGCGCCTGGGTGGCTCAGTCGGTTAAGCATTTGCCTTCGGCTCAGGTCATGATCTCAGGATCCTGGGATCGAGTCCCGCATCGGGCTCCCTGATCAGTGGGGAGCCTGCTTCTCCCTCTACCCTTCCCCTCTGCTTGTGACCTCTCTCTCAAAATAAATAAATAAAATCTTTAAATAAATAAATAAATAAATAATAAAAACTCAGATTATTTCTAAACATCAAATCATCACTCAAGTGGGAAAGTATAATTAACATCATTTTTCAGCTAAGCAAATTTTCCAAAAGTACCTAATTGATACTTGAAACTGAAAAGTCCGAAAATACCAATAGAAACATTATATTTACAAATACGAAGGGAAATACCAAAGAAGCAGCTATGTGAGTTGTGAACTCCTGCCTCTGAGCAGTGACAATCATAACAAAGAGAGGGGACACTATTTTTTTTTTTTTTTAGTTTTATACCTAGTAAAACTAGTTTTCTTATACAACCATTTACTTTTACAGTATTGGTTAAAATAAAAGTTTAATTATGTACATTAAAGTACAAAATAAACAAGGATTTAAAAACTTAAGATACAAAATAGTACATGTAGTATGCTCTCATTTGAATACAAAAGAATGGAGGTATAAATGTATGCAGAGAATATCTCTGGAGGATAGGAGGAAACTGATAATCATCTCTTTTAAAATGAAAATTTGATTTGCAATGGAAGGAAGATTTACTTTCCATTGTATGTTTATTGAATTATTTTAATTTTTAATTATGTCATTTCTATTTTAATATTTTTAATGCTTAAAGTTTTTTTAAGGGCCGGACACAGCATAAGATACTCAGATACCAAGAGGACAGCACTCCAGCCCAGCAATGACAATCAATCTCAGAGACAGATGGGAATTTGTCTGAATTCCAGGCAGGGCTGATTTGATAATATATAAAAGGACTTGAGCACAAAGCAGAAAAGAACAAGGGATGTTGCTTGATATGAGCTATTGACATTCTTAATCACCATGTGTTAAAAAAAGTAAAATCTCAATATGCAGAGAACTCCAGAATGTAAGAATATAAGTGTCCTAAGAACCCCAGGCTGTATGGACTACTCCCATCCTCATTTTACAGATAAAGAAACAGAGAAGTTATTTGCGTAAAGGTGTTACTCTGAACAACTTGGAAACTGGAAGACAGTGGAACAATGCTTTAAAAACTCAGAAAATTATTTCTAGCCATTAAAGTTATTATTCCCTGTGCTGTGACACTGATTAAATCTATATTCGCCTTGTTCCACCAACATGTACTACACTCACGATCAGCCAAACTGTTCCAAATGACCTGCATTCAAAAGGCACTGGTAAGGATTGAAAATATTAAATGTATAGTTTGTGATAAAGAATCATTGAACATCTTTGTCTTGATGTCAGGTAACATTTCCACTACTCGCTTGTCCACGTGAACTGTGGAGTGCTATTTTCCGTGTATGAGAGTTGTGTCATCAGTTCTGTGGGAATCATTTCCCTAAATCCTCTCTACACCTTAATCAATAGTACATTTGCAGGACAGAGTTCTTGGCTTTTGTTTTCCTCTTCTTCTGAGCTGACTGGCTAATCTAGGCACCAAAACCAAGGTCTTGATCCCCTAATCCTCATTGTTTGCTAAGACTTTTAACAAGAAACTACATAACTATTTTTGGAGTCTTTGGTGTTTTCACATCTTATATCTTTTATGGAATGAAAAAGAGATGAAATAGTCAAAGGCATGAAAGTAGAAAATAGTTATTTTTTTTAGGACCTATCACTTTCATGTGTCACCTTGAACGATCACAGCTGACAACTGATAAATAACAGGTAGACTTGTTGCAAATTCAGTACCACAAAGAAGGAAGGGTTCTTTCAAGCTGGCACTCCACTGCCATGAATGGTAACTTTTTATTTCTGAAGGTCTTTGATCACTTTAAAGCAAATCGCATACTAGAAATATTTTAAGGCACTCACTTTTTAAGAAGAAACACTCTAATATTTCCTGCAGTTGGTCCAACCATCCTTTGTTCGAGTAAGTGAAAAGAAATCCCATTTTATGTCTTGATAGCAATTTTCATTTTTCTGAATCCTTTATTCTTGACAGTAGAAGGGAGGAGGGTACTATCTGAGGAAATTATCTGTTTGTGCAAATATAGTTAGTTGCCTGGTTTTTGCTATTACCACCCGCTAGTGGATGCCCGGACTAATTTTTACAGAATCCACTAGGCGTTTTCCTTAATAATAGGCTATCTAGAGCTACTTTGTCCAATATGGTAGCCATTAACCACATGTGGCTACTTAAATTTAAATTAGTAAAGAGTAAGTAAAGTGAAATATTCCATTCCTCAGTCATTCTAGCAGCATGTCAGGTGCTCAGTAGTCACATGTAACTATTGGTGATCATAAAAGACAGTTCCAGCATAGAATATTTCCATCATCACGGAAAGTTGTATTGGACAATGCCGATGCAGAATAATGTGTGTATTATAGAAAATGGGGACATGACTTTATTCGACCCAAAGGGAGTTTATTTTCTTGACAATAGATGATCCCAAACCATCCCAAAGCCATAGGTTCTACTCTCAGCATCCAAGATCCACAGAATCAAGCAGCTAACTGGGGCTTGAATTTTTCATAAGAGTTAAAATTCACCGTTTTATATGAGTTTATTTATTTAAATCTAACAGATTTCATTACTTTAACAGATCCCAGGATTTGTGCTGCGAATATTTTAAATTATCTTTGACATATTTCTGCTTTCTGATCTAATAAGATATAACCATATAATTCTCTCTTTCCTTCTTAGATAAGAAAAATCAGAATAAAAACTCACTTATTTTCCAGTGAAGTTAATTAAAAGCAGAATTGAAAAGAGAAATTATTTTAAAGGATGTATAGCTATAATAGGTGTAGACAACCCTCATTCATGACAACTGCATTAGAGGAAAACTCAAAGCATTCAAAATAAAGGTAACATTTCTGATTTTGGTTTTGGGGGGGGCTCTTCTTTGCAACTCTGAATGTAAATTTCTGCCACTGAGGAAATTACTTTTTTAACTCAATCATAAGAATCTATTAAGCCCTATACTGGGCTGTATACCTGCATTTTTCTGGATGAATTAAATTAACTCAAAACTTCTAAAATATTAAAACATTTATTTATAGAATAACATGTATAAACATTATGCTTTCTGTCATGAAGTGAGTATCAAGATAATTGATTCAAAGTATTGCTATCCCTGCCCCAATATGCCTTATTAACCATGTAATGGGTTCCAATTAATTCAATCATTATTAGAAAAGTAATTTAGGTAACTAGAATGAAAGATGTAAAAATTTTTTTTCTTTTATACCAAAGCAAAAAACCTATTCTGTAAATGCCTAAGATGTCAGCATTTGACAATATTTAAAGTATAGTTAATTAATATCTGTAAGTGGTGGAGCTAAGTACAGCTCTGCCCTTATAAAATTTTCAGGCCAGTAGCAGAACTGAGAGTCACATAGACATTACACCCATTTGTGTATCACAGGAATATGTTAAAAAAGATCATGAAACAAGTGAACCTTAAGAATCTCAGATATAACCCCCATATATTTATTTATTAATTCAATAATGATTTATTGATTTATGTTATGTGTCAAGCACTGTGCTGGTCCCTGCTGATACAATAATAAATTGGACAAGGTTTTATAATCCAAAGAGCAATCAGGATTAGTTTATATAATTACATTCAAGTTTTATCTTTTGCTTTTTCTTAAAGCTCATATAGATTGAGAGGGAATTCACCTGGCCACAAATTTCACCTCCTGATTATTTTGTTTGCACACTGAGTGTAGAAATGGGTGGATTGACTCCTTTCTTCCAATCTTAACAAAGAGGTTTTGAGCTTAATAAATGGGTTTTAGATACTCACCATCTGATAATAGTAACCAATAATTAAACACAAAGTGACAAGGTTTTAATAGAAATACATCCAAGGGGTGCCTGGGTGGCTCAGTTGGTTAAGCATCTGCCTTTGGCTCCAACCATGATCCCAGGGTCCTGAGATGGAGCCTTGCCTCAGCCTCCCTGATCAGCCATGAGTCTGCTTCTCCCTCTCCCTCTGCCCCTCCCCCCTGCTCATGCATGCACTCTCTCTCTCTCTCCCTCTCTCAAATAAATAAATGAAATATTTTTTAAAAAATTAAAAAAATACACCCCAATACTGCTGGATATTAGAGGGGAATGCAGAAAAGTATGCTAGGGAGAACTAGTAAGAATTTATTAAAAAAAAAAAAGTCTTTTGAGCTTAGTCTTAAAGGGAGTTTCTTAAGCAAAGGGCATGCCAAGCATAGAAAAAATGGGAGCCTGCTGAATTCAGTTTGCTGATTTAGAGCACAGAGTCGAGGGAGGAAGATGGTAAGGAAATAAGATGACATATTTTTAGAGGGTGTATTTTTACCAAGAAAAATAAATGTGTTTGAACTGAATTATCAATCAAGAGCTCTTTTATAATGTGACCTAAGAGCCAAACATCCGTTTGCCCCTTTTATATCAACCTTTATCACAAAAAAAGCTATCATTTTGAGGCATTCTATTTTGGTCAATGGTGATTGATGGAAAGAGTGTAAAAATCATCCTTAGTATGTTTCAATTTAAAAAATTCATTTCTTCAAAAAGTATTTTAAAGCATCTGCTGTGTCCTGAGCACATTACCTGTAGTAATACAAGAAGTAAACAAGATCCAGTGTACCTTTGAAAATTTGCTGTTTAATTGGAAAAGCAAAGGCGATCCAATATAATTCCATAAAAATATGACATGTGCTCTGTGAGAAAGATGAGGGGATTTGGGAAGAGCAAAAATATGGTCACCTCAGGGAAAATCTAGAATGTTTAACAGAAAAAGTGGTATTTTCTGTGTCTTTAAGAATGATTAAGAGTTTGACAGAAGGAAAAGTGAGAAGAAAGTATTTTAGGCAGAGGGATAAAGATAAATGATGTCTTCTAACTATAAATGTTCCTGGCAAACATTTCTCTGCCCTAGTTTTGCATGTTAACAAAAATATTTTCAAATTTAAGAAAATCATATTTTATAAACATACTTGCTCATTCTAAATGTCTATTTTACTAGATTTTATATGCAGCCAACTAGATATCATACTTCTGGAAAATACTGTTTATGAAATAAACATATATCTAAAATCAAAACCGAGGCACCCGCTTTTCATTCCTCTATCATATCCTGGATATATCTCCTCTACTCAGAGAGTTGCTCTTGTTATTGCTGTTAACAAGAGTGAAGCAACATTGACAGTAAAACAAAATTAGCTGGGAGACTGAGAAGCCATATCACTTTAATCTAAAAATTCCTTTCCAGTGTTTCTCTAAATTTGGTCCATGGCAAGGCTGGGAACACTAATACCCATTTGGGTAAGATTTCCCTCCTTCTCATTTTAATTCTTCCAGTATCCCACTTGTTAATCTTTATAAATTTTTACTAAGGTGTAATTTACATGTATTGAAATGCAAAAATCCAAATGTATGTTTGATGAGTTTTGTCATCAACATGTGTACATCCATATAAACCACACTCTAGACAAATCAAGTATTTCTGTCACCCTGGAAAGTTCCTTCTTTTCTCCAGGTATAGAAATTGGTATTAATCATTATTGGTGTCTTTATAACTTGCAATACCAAGTGTACAGGAAATCTAGCCTCTGCTCAAAGAGAATGGTGTTTAAACACATACACAGGCATCCATAATTTAAATTCTAGTAAGCTAGTAATTTAAATTCTGTAATAAGTTTCCTTGTAAATATAGTAATAATTTTAGCATGGAATAGATATCAAAACATCATCATCACCAAAAACATTTATCAGAAAAAGAATACACATGACTATATTTCTATAAATGAAGCACAAAACCAAACTAAAATTAATGCCAAACAGAAAACCCGAATAATAAAGCAATGCTGTGCACAGACTTTATAGTAAATACTTCATGGAAGAAATGAGATTTCAGCAGAATGTTGAATAAGGAAGAAAATACAGGAAATATCAGAAAGACATGTGGAAAACATGGAGGAAGAAGCATGAATAGATGGTACATGCACGTGTGTGTGTGTGAGAGAGAGAGAGAGAGAGTGTGTGAGGGTGAGTGATGGAGGGAAATCAAAGATGGAACCAAGTGTAATTTGTGAAATACGTGGCATTAGTAATTGCTTAATAAAAATAGTGTTTACATGAACTGAAATAGACTGTAGAATCCATTGAGAAACTGCTGAGTAAGAATGTCTTGAATTTCTAAGCAAATCCCTGAGACACACAGGTATCTAGTGAACTATGGTACAAACGCTATTGGTGGAGATTTTTGTCCTGATTAGCTGACACCGATCATGGGTGACTATTTTGACCTTCTGCCCTTGGGTGATTCTCACCACTAATAGATACAATATTGCTTCTTATAAATAACTTCCAAGGTTATTAAGAAGATGACCTCTTTTATAGATGAAAACAAACAAAAATCGTCTGTATCAGTTAGTGTTACAGTATTCAACTTTTACCACATTGAAAATATAACCTCATACTGACACAGGAAATCTGTATTGGACTTGCTTGTATGCCTCTTTAAATTCCTTATTTATCTTTCAGATTAATATGATCTGTCTTTCCCGTTAGGCTGTAAAACCCCAAATGTCTTGAGCCTACTTCTATACATTGTAAATAAATAAATGTTGAGGACTGACTGATTTTAGATGGCCACTTCTAATATAAGCTCCAGATGCTTCCTAGAAACATACAATGGTTATAAGTCTTTCTTCATTATGAGTAAGGGACAGGAAAGGCTAGGTAGTGAGAGACATGTAGGGAGCGATGTGACTAGGCTCCCCGAGGGGGCCAGAAACCAGGCTCACAGAAATCCCAGCGGTGGAGAAATAGACATGATATTTACAAGAACACCCTGTTTGTGCTCATGAAAGTTACAAACCCACGTGTTTGTTCTAAACATAGACATGATGTTCACAAATTCACCATGATATTGACAAGAAACCAAGTTCCCTGATCAGAATTTTTTTTTTTAAGATTTTATTTATTTATTTGACAGAGACACAGCGAGAGAGGGAACACAAGCAGGGAGAGTGGAAGAGGGAGAAGCAGGCTTCCCTGCCCAGCAGGGAGCCAGATGTGGGGCTCGCTCCCAGGACCCTGGGCTCATGACCCCAGCCGAAGGCAGACGCTTAACAACTGAGCCACCCAGGTGCCCCCGTGATCAGAATCTTATAAAAGGCTGATCATAAAAGTTCTCAGTGGCAACTCAAACAAAGCACTGGGGACCTTCTCGCTCTAGAGAGCTTTTATTTTTTTCTTTCCTTTCCATTCTCACCTTTACTTAATAAACTTTCATTTCACCCTTTTGTGTCCTCCAGGTTCATTCTTCGAGATTCATTCTTTGACTCTGTGAGATAAGAACCCTGCAATCCTTCAACAATTACTCTTCAAGTATATGCATAAAAACCTTTATAAAAACATGAGAGATGTTATTTATTTATTAAACTTAAGTATATCTTTATACCCACTTTGCTTTTCTTAACGTTATAAATTTTAAGAACCAAGTGGCTCTATATTTAGTTCTACTGGAAAAGTGCCTCATGGAACATAAAGATCCAGTAGACTTAATGACATATTCCAAGTTAAGAACCATGCTACCCAGCTGGCATACAGTATTATGAGCAGAGTAAGCTGGCTCTCAACAACTGTTCTTATTTGGGAAAGATAAGCCTTTCTGAAAAAAAACTCCTATTTTGGATCAACGCAATATAGAAATACAGAAAGTCAAAAGGACACAAAAAAGCACTAAAGGCAATAAATAAAGGGGGAGGTCATTAAAAGTAAACTGATATGTTTCTAGGTGTAATGGTCTTTTAACCTGTCCACTTAGCTAGGCTACAATCCCCAATTATTCAATCAAACATTAATCTAGTTGCTGCTGTGAGGGTATTTTATAGATGTGATAAATTCACAATCAGCTGACTTTGAGTAAGGGAGATAATCCCAAATAATCAGGGTGTGCCCAATTCATCAGTTGAAAGTCTTTAGAAGTAGAGCTAATGCTTCCATAAGGAAGAAATTTCACCTGTGAACAACAGCTTCAGCTCCAGAGTTCCAGCCTGCCTGTCCCTACTGTCTGGTCTATGGATGTGGGGCCTACCTAACCAGCCTCCACAGCTATTGAAGCCAATTTTTTTTTAATTAAAGATTTTTTATTTATTTAATTGACAGACACAGCGAGAGAGGGAACACAAGCAGGGGGAGTGGGAGAGGGAGAAGCAGGCTTCTCGCGGAGCAGGGAGCCCGATGCGGGGCTCGATCCCAGGACTCTGGGATCATGACCTGAGCCGAAGGCAGATGCTTAACGACTGAGCCACCCAGGCGCTCTCGAAGCCAATTTCTTACAACAAATACCTTAATGTATACCTCCTACTGGTTCAGCTTCTCTGATTGAACCCTTTGATACCAGGCATGCATACCAAAAAGTAATGTTACTGTTTTTATAGAAAAACTTTTATCTCTGCCCCTCATTTTTAGTGACAAAGAACTTGCTAACAACTGCATCCCAGAGAAATGTCCTGAGACCAGGGAGATTTAAAAAAAAAAAAAAAAGTACTTAAAATCATTTCAGAGAGCTTTGTATTAACAGAGAAATAAAACTGTATATTCAAATATTTTAAACAAAACATTTTAATATTTTATAACTAGAAAGTCATAACCAAGAAAATGTCCTTTAATTTATTTGATGTAACATATAAACAATAACCAAATAAGAAAATTTTTGTAGAGCCTTTGAGGTCATGACCTCCGTAGGTTTTAAGGCAAGTATCTGAAGAAATAGTTCGGCATTCCTAGCTTATTTGTTTATGCAATGAGAACCATTAATCATTCCATTTGAGGTTAAGTGTCTACATTTGAACCTTGAACTAGAGCTCTGATATACTTGAGGACTGTCCATGCGGAATTTCTTTTCTTACTTCAACAAACAATTCAGTTCAGTTCAAACATTTATTGAATACTCATTAGTTACTAAGAATATACATTCTTTATGATTAAGTTTTGATTATTTGCTTATTAACATCTCAAATACAAAATGAATGTCAGCATTCAAATATTTATACTATTGAGAAATGTTAGAACATTTGAAAGTCACCTTTATTCATATTATGAAAGAAATGTTCTTCTACCGACACTCAAATGAAGGTATTTCCAATGATTTTCTCAAATCTTAAACTATGCCTCTCCCTTTCTTAATTAGAGGAAAACATTTTAAATTGCCTTTGTAATGCAATTCTGTATCTAAGGCAATTAGCACTAAATACTTTCTTAATGGACAGATCAGAAGAAAAGAAAGGAAAAATTTGGCCTGTATTTAGGGGATAAAAATAGATGACAGAATTAGGAGTATAAAAAAACGAATATGAAGACAGGGCAGAGAGGTGAACAAAGAAAAAGAAATACACCAAGAAATAGAATAAGAAGCAGATGAGGGATGTGAATTAAAAATTGGGAAATAAAAGATAAAAGTAAGGAATAAAGTTTAAGCAAAAGGAATTTTAAAAGCCATAAGTCTGTGGAATAATCAATCAACAATGAAATATTTTTAGGATCCTTAGAAAAAAAGTTACATAATAAATCTCACACATTTTGGTCTCATTCTTTCAACAACTAGACAGCAGGAAATCTAACTAAACTCCTGTTAAATCTAAGGTGAGAAAGCAGACACTCCAGAATTCAAATTTAATAATATCATTGGAGATGATGTTGGAATACACTCTTATGTTTCTGATCAGAAATCTGGGAGAGGTCTTAGGCCCAAGAAAATGTTTGCTTGAGAGAATGATGGATTGGGGCACGCAACATTTTTTAACATGTATCTGGGCTTGGGGCACCTGGGTGGCTGCGTTGGTTAAGTATCTGACTCTTGGTTTTGGCTCAGGTCATGATCTCATGGGTCATTGGATCAAGCCCACATTGGACTCTGTGCTCAATGAGAGGTCTGCTTGAAGATTCTCTCCCTCTGCCCCTCCCCCACTTCTCTCTCTCCAAAATAAACAAATCTTTAAAAAAATAAAATATATCTGGGCTCATTTTGCTAATATATTAATAGCATAAATACATATGTCTGTCTACATCTACATTTAGCTGACCATGTCTGTGCAGCTGGCTTGCTTTATTAAGGACTCCTTCTGTCTTGATGGGATTGAATAGGTATGAATGCAACCTATTTATGGAATGAACTGCTGCAGATCTTACCATGAATCTCTGAAGTCAGACCTGTTCTCCCCATAATGCACAAAATCTCAATCTTCCTTCATTCTTGTGAAGGAGCAGTTTTCTATGCATGAAAGGTTAGTTGTGGGCAAATTCTACGAACCAAGACAAATTGCAAGACAGATGCCGAAAGGTCAATTTCATAAAGATCCTTCATCTGATTATTTTCTCTCCTGATACAACTCCTCTGGGGTAAAGTAAGGCAAAGTGTTCTTTTCTTAAAATCGAGACGCTGGATTGTGCCAACGCCAGGACACTGGGAGAGGAGGCGCAAAAGGAGTAAAAAGGACACTGAGAGAAAAGACGGCAAAATGGCAAACACATAGCCAGCCAATTTAATGTCAATCCTAAAATGAAAAAACCTTCATTACAAAATCCCTGTTTGCTATGTTAATCTTTCCACCCTCGCCACTGCTGAAGAATTGTTCTCTTCTGGTATTATAAATTCTGGATTGTTTCCCACCAAAACTCCCTAACCCAAGAAAAATGTCTCAAGGTCCTAACCTATTTATAAAGATTTATGAACGTGAAACAAAAATAAGGATTTAAGTATTAAGCCTGGTCTCTCTGCTTATTAAGTTGGTGTGGATGTTGCTTCTCTTGGCATAGTTGACATGGTGGTGTTTTATCGAAATGTTGGAAATTCCCAGCTTTGTTTGTCTGAAGGGTTAGTTGCTGACATCCTAAAAACTTCCTACAGTGTATTTACATGCCCAGTTAGAGTAGATGGGAGAAGAAATGTTTCAGCAGGAAAAAGAAGGGGGAGAGTCATTTTTGTCAATTAAGTGATCAACTAAAATATTAGATATTGAAAGCCTGCAGAGGAACATGATAAGCGGGAAAGGGTATGGGATAGGAAGAAGCAGAATAATGGATAGTATTTAAGGAATAGTTTCTATGACGTTGTCACACTTCTAATGGCTTTATATCTCTTATCTCATTCAATCCATATAACCATTCCTCTACGCAGTAAGTTATGCAGTACTTTTATTTCCATTTTGCAGGTGAACTGAGACATGAAGAAATTAAATAATGTGCCCAGTGATTCTACAACTGGGCTATGGTGAGGGAGGATTCAAACTCAAGCCCTCCGACTCCAACTTCCACAGTATCACACAACGCTACCCTGGCTCACCTAAATTATTTTCCTGAATTACACACTAATATCTCTATTATCTGAATATGCCTGAGCTAGATGTCAGGAACTCCCAACACAAAGGCCAGGATGACATTCTAACCAACGTTTCAGTCGTTTACACAATCTTGACATATCACTCAACGATGATCCTTCCTGATTGTTGCCACTTAAAAAAAACATCTCTTTCCTGCTTATTCCTGCATAATAATGTAGAAAAACAATTTTGTGCTTTTTGGCCCCATAGCTCCTTCGTGCTCTTGATAATGTTCTTAGTATTTATTGAGGACGTCAAAACTTTTGTCTGTGTAGATGGTATCTTTTTTATATTTGCTGTATTAGAAATTGGAGAAATTTTTAAAGGGTGTATTTACTAACTGATTAATTCATTAATTTATTTATCCAGCTGCAATAATCCCATTAAATGTTAACATAAGTAAACATATTTTTATGAGAAATAACCGCATTCTCTAAAACAAAACAGTGAGAAAATTGGCATTACTCTACATTTCTGGCAAATCTTTCGATGTCTAGCATAGTAGAAGACTGCTGAATCTTATGACTACTTCTGCATCAGTAACATTCTCAACTGCGCATGCAGTGGGGGTAAAGAAAAGAACGACTACTAGTGTAGATGGGCGCACTGTGTGGCTGTGTGCTGAGGCACCACGAGTTTGGCCTACCACCATGTTTGCCCATTCAACGTAAAGGCCAAGAGAGCTGATATTTAAATCCCAAATGTTTTCTCTTTTAAAGAGAAAACAAACTAAGGGAACACTGGCCAAATGAAGCCTCTGTTTCTACCAGGACACCAAGAAAACAGTGAAGTAATGGAAGAAATCATTATTTCTTCTGCCATGGTTTTCCTCATTGTCTTCTAATCCAATGAGGAAAGTTTGGGGGAAAGAACGGAAGTCTTGATCTGATGCCAAGAGCAAAGAGCGGCACCACACCCCTCCTTTTCAGGTGGCAGCTGTTTCTTGTAACCAAGACCCGTGTTTTATTTACTAAAATAATTGTGAGCACCAAGTAATAGCTACACATGGCTTTTGTGAAATTAGAATCGCTGTATTTTTATTTGGTGCGTGGCTCTTTACCAAAAGAAGAGATCAAACACTGTTTAAAGGAATCGTTTGAAGTACACTGAAGGGAAGATCGGAGCAAGAATTTTATGATCCTTAGGTCTTCTCTTTGATACATACTGATAAAACTCAGGCAGACGTTTATGTCTAGCTAACAAGATTGGTGATGCTTACGTGGCCCAAAGAGTATGCGTCAGTAATGAAGAATGGCTGGTGGTGAAATTTATCAGCCTCTCTTCTGATAGTAATTAGCACTTTGGTTACCTACAATACAACCAACAAAACTTGTCTTTGTTACAGCATTATTGTTAAAAGATACCTTTTACTTGCTATGCATACCAAAGACAGGAAAATCTTGCAGTAACCAAGTGGGGTCCATAAAAGTGAGTTCTCTGTTTCTTCTTCCTAGAGGGCATCTTTAAGCACAGAACAAATGAAGAAAAGAATGAATTGATTCAGAGTGGTTGAACCAACACTATCCAGTTGGGAAGCATAAACAGAAGTCCTGCCTAGATGTACTAGCAACTTCCTTGCCACTTGCTACTCTGGGCTTTGCCAATCTCAAAACTGAAAGAGCAACAGAAGTTAAATATAATGTCCTGTATCATCTCTATTTTCTGAGCATCCAGAATTTTAGCTGAAAACTTTTCACCAGCTTTATTTAAGACAACAGTTTTCCTGTAATACTCTTAAATAAGTGGCGCCCCACCAGTGACTTATCTGAGTAAGAGTTTCTCCACTGAGTACATTGTATTTTTGCACTTACTTGAGTGTTTGTACATCTGTCTTTCTCTGGGAGAGTGATGTTAAGGCTGAGAAACATTCCTGTGTTCCCAGTGCCTAGCACACAGGGGCATATATGTTATATTCCATGAGGTCAAGGACTTTCTCCTGTTGTATTTCCAGTGCTTAGAATAGTGGCTGGCACGCAGTAGGCACCCAGTAGATTTTGTGGATTGAAGGGCACCATTACGATCATTGACCCACACGTTCCCCCCATGAAAGGTAGAAGAAACTATATTCCTCTTCTGTTAGTTTATTTTAAATTGTATTCTCCGTATCATGACATAGATTTCAGTGGCTTCTGTTTATCCTGGTGTGCCTTCGCTAGGCCCTTCAAGCTCTTCAAAACCTAAAGGCAGGGCGTCTGGGTGGCTCAGTCGTTGAGCGTCTGCCTTCGGCTCAGGTCATGATCCCAGGGTCCTGGGATCGAGCCCCGCATCGGGCTCCTTGCTCAGTGGGGAGCCTGCTTCTCCCTCTCCCTCTGCCGCTCCCCCTGCTTATATTCCCTCTCTTGCTGTGTCTCTGTCAAATAAATAAATAAAATCCTTAAAAAAAAGCACACACACACACAAAACCCTAAAGGCAGTTGTTTTACCCATAACTGAACTCTGTACAATTTCTCTTCTCAATAGTAAATTCCAATGATGTTACTCATGGTAAAATGCCATGTCCTATTCTTACCTCTTTTATTTTATGTTAAGACAAATGTCAGGGGTGCCTGGATGGCTCAGCCAATTAAGTGTCTGACTCTTGATCTCAGCTCAGGTCTCGATCTCAGGGTTGTGAGTTCAAGCCCTGCGTTGGGCTCCACACGGGGCGTGAAGCCTACTTTAAAAAAAAAAAAGAAAAAGAAAATGTTAAATCTATCTCCTTCATGCCTCACCTCCAACATCCATCCCTAAAGTTAAGAAAATTAAATAAGCCTATATTAGAAAATGCAATTAATATAAGCACTTAGTAGAATACCCTTCTGTCTCCCATCCACGCCTGCCAGCTCAGGTCCAAGCTTGTTCTAAGACACCTCCCTGACAGTAGGGATCAGGGTCTGGCTCAGGAGGCAGACAGAGAGTAGAGTCTTCTAATTTGTAAGTCTCACCATGGGTACTTGTGATAAAAGAGGGAAAGTCTATAGAGTCCTGTTTCTGTGTGATGTCTACTATGAGAAAATGTCTGTTAACACTATACTACGTTTATGTAATGCTAAAGTCATTTTGAGTCTAAATGAAAAGTTTAGTTTAATACTAAAGTTACAGACATAATCATAACCAAAGTTAGGGGAAAAAAACAATTTAGGAAAATTTTCTTTAGCATAATAAAAATATTTCGGTGAGTGAAATCAGGATTCAATGTACAGTTGGATATGGCAGTGTGAATGTGATCCAGTTAATTTCCCTATTATCTTCATAGTGTCCAGATTATGATAAGCTTTCTCTGCAATTTCCACGTGGTGCTGACGCAGTTCTTGAAACAGTTTTCAGTAACTCAAACAGTAAATATATATATATATATATACATTTATATATATATGTGTGTGTGTGTGTGAGATAGAAATGGATGGAATAACCATGAATCGAAAAGACGAGAATGTCTCACAAAGAAATAATACAAATGGGAATGAATAAGCTCATTTTTTGAGTCATGATGGTTGCTATGGATGGCATTTGACTCAGGTTCGAGTGTTTGGGCTAAACAAAAACTGAGAATGAGAACAGGAAGGAGTTCTGCGAGCTGTGTGTGCCAGCTTCTATCAGGTTTATCTCGACTCCTGATCCGAGGGCCCTGGCAGTCTCGCCCCATCCAAACTGCCTCCACAGGCCCCCGCACCTGGATGTGAATGCTTCAGGCCTGGCAGCTGAGGTCGGGGTGGGAATTCACAAGAACACAATCAACACCAGTAGGGTAAACACGGCTCTGGTTCTTAACTGTAAACTGGAACTTCTTTAAGACAGTTTCATCTATTTACATTCTGGAGTGCTCTAAGGGAAATGATTCTGAGTGCCAGAGAGAAGCCCAAACATGCACAGAACTTTAAGAGATCACTGCTTCTCCTTCCTGAGGGGCTGAGGTCACAGAGCACAGTTGAATTTTGCTTCTATTAACTAGCCAGATTTATAGGTTGGGCCTGTCCCCTCCATCATAGAAAGCTACAACCACCTTTATCCATGGCCTCCCTTTTCCTAAACAGTCTGGCTTCATCCCCATTCCACTACTGAGCTGGCTTCCCCCCATATTATGAATCACCTTCTAAGTTCAAAACCAATGACTGATACTCACTTCACATGATGGGGGAATCCCATTGAACCATTTCCCCTTTGACTTCTGATCCCTCCCATTTGCCCCTCACTTTTAAAAAATGGGTCTTTGATCTTATTCTTTTGTCACCCACCCTTCCTTCTTCAGAGATCCTATTCATTCTCCTGGCCTGTAAGGTGAATTTCTAAAACCACATTTTCATCCTTGACTTTGCCCTGAGTTCCATCCAGTTCTGCATATTCAACTACCAATGGACATCTCCCTCTTGTCACCTCAAATACAATATATTTATTTTTTTAATTTATTTATTTATTTTAAAGATTTTATTTATTTATTCATGAGAGACAAAGAGAGAGAGAGAGAGGCAGAGGGAGAAGCAGGCTCCCAAGGAGCAGGGAGCCCGATGTGGGACTCGATCCCAGGACCCTGGGATCATGACCTGAGCCGAAGCCAGATGCTTAACCATCTGAGCCACCCGGGCACCCATCAAATACAATATATTTAAAATTGGGCTTTTCAACCTGACCATTTGGGGGAAGGGAGAAGCATACCATTGGCTTTCCTTCCTGAAGTTTATACTTTAAAAAAAAAAAAAGATTTTATTTATTTATTTGAGAGAGAGTGCAAGCATGAGTGGGGTGAGGGGCAGACGGAGAGTGACAAGCAGACTCCCTGCTGAGCAGGGAGCCCAAGGAGGGGCTCCATCCCAGGACCCTGGGATCATGACCTGACCCAAAGGCAGACGCTTAACCAACTGAGCCACCCAGGCGCCCCTCTTGCTCTAGGTTTCTTTTTTTTTTTTTTAATTTTTATTTATTTATCTGAGAGAGAGAATGAGATGGAGAGAGAGAGCATGAGAGGCGGGAGGGTCAGAGGGAGAAGCAGACTCCCTGCTGAGCAGGGAGCCCGATGCGGGACTCGATCCCGGGACTCCAGGATCATGACCTGAGCTGAAGGCAGGCGCCCAACCAACTGAGCCACCCAGGCGCCCCTTGCTCTAGGTTTCTTATTTCTGTTTGTGGTAGCATCTTTCTTCCAGTTACCTTCACATATTTTGTTCAAATGTTGAATTTCGCCAATCCTTTACTTTATTGAACCGTAGGAAATCTCTACTTAGGTAGGTCCAAAATAGTCAACTATCAATAATTTCATATGATTCATTTTATGATTGCCACTGTAAAAGTTCACATCCTTCTGGTCTCAAATTACTCCAGTGGCCTCCTGCTCTCTGCATGTCCATTTCTCTATCTACAGGTCATTCTGAAGGTTGCCAACTTATTAATCCTTCTGAAAGACTCATCTTTGAGAACTTCCTATTATCTAAAGTGAAAAGAACTAAATTCCTGTACTTTCACTTCTGCCCCCAAACCTACATTTTCAGGCTCCTGGCTCTACTCACCTTCAGATTTCCACTATTCCAATGGAACAGGTGTAAATACCACCTTTCTCCCCTCTTTATTCAGGGAACTCTCTTCTCTTACTCCAGAGATCCCTGTGCCTATGGGCTTACTCAGATACTAACTTTACATAGCTCAGGAAAATTTCCAGTGTCATTCACTTCTCGTTTATTATTTTTACCCATCTACCATCCTTCTACACTCTGTTTAGACACCTTGAAAGTAAAATGGTGTCTTTGATGTCTCTTTATTTCTTCATTAAGCAGAGCATAGAACTTTACATAAAGTAAGTGGTCAAAAAATAGTTACTGCTGCCTTTAGTGATTTTTTTAAATGGTCCAAGTCCTGGCCCAGATACCATCATTTAATCTGCTGTTCTGAAAATAGCTCTCTCGCCCGGAGATGGGATGTCTTTTATTTATTTATTTTTTTTAAGATTATTTATTTATTTGACACAGAGAGAGAGATAGAGAGAGAGCACAAGCAAGGGAAGCAGCAGGCAGAGGGAGAGGGAGAAGCAGGCTCTCTGCTGAGCAGCCTGATGTGGGGCTCGATCCCAGAACCCTGGGATCACGACCTGAGCCGAAGGCAGCCGCTTAACCGACTGAGCCACCCAGGTGCCCCCGATGGGATGTCTTTTAAAGTAGCTTTGGGGCTTAACTCTATTTCCCATCAGTACTACTGCACTTTATGCTACCATGCACTGTGGGTGGATCTATCTGCTGGACAGACTCCTAGATTTCATCAGAATGAAAACTGATGAAAGACAGAGATTTTCTAGAGATTTTTAAGTTTTTGGACCAAACTGGGGCGCCTGGGTGGCTCAGTTGGTTAAGTTTTTGGACCAAACTAGAATCTCTTTATCTTTCTAGCAATGCAGTCTTGGAGAGGTGCATCTCAGAATCTACTAAATCTGCGCAGCTCAATGCCTACAGTTAAATTGAGAAGCTTTGATACGTGAATCCTGTTTTTCATGGGAACTTGTAATCTGGTATCTGAATATCCAGGCAAGAAATTGCCTCTTTTGTCATCAGGTCATAATTGTCTGGTTCTTCCACTGCTGGCTTGATTTATTTTCAAATACCCTTGATCTTTGTCTTCTCGTGGATATAAATAAAATAATTCTTACAAGCCCCACTGGCCTCCGAATGTCCTCTATGGATGTTTCATCTATGCTGCCAGACAAATGCTGAGATTTAATCCAAGATGACTTAAAAATAAGCTGGTTTACGGTTTAAAATAACTCCCCCAAAAGGCAACTCTAAATCCTAAAGTTGTATTTCTTGAGAGATTTTTATTGTGTTGTGTATTTTGCTATATTGCACAAAGGCAAAAAGGCAAAGAATGGGTTGTTTTGATTTTATAATAATTCTGCTAAAATTCATCAACAAGGATGAAGATAAGAAATAACTCCTGTAAGAGAGCATACTCCCTTTTGGTCCTTTAGGCCATTTTCAAAGGCCTCTTATCAAAAGAAGAGTCAACAGAATGAAACAAAACCTTATACCATTAAGCTTCAATGAGGAAAAGATTCAGTTCAGAGGATCAAAAAATATATGATTTGGGAATAAAATAAATTAAATCTGTAATTTAATCTTCAAATAGAACATACCTAGTTAAATTTTCTAAGTATGATAGCGTCCAAAGTCATTTGGTTTAAATTTATGATTAAAGAAATAAAGATAACACATTTATTTAAATATACTGTATTCATTAATTATTGAGCCATATAACCGAGTTGCTATTTTAACTTTAGTTAAAGATTAATTCTGATTGTTTTTACACTTTCCTTAAGTCCTTTTACTTTGTAATGTAGTGGAAAGATTATGCTTAAAATTAATTTCTATGTCATATTAGAAAGGAAAGAAAATTGATTGCACTAAGCAGAAGAATGTCCCTTAATGCAGACATATTGATTTAAAAATGAGTGCCAAATAAAAGATCCTGGTTTTCTTTTATTTGATCTTTGTTCATTCCTCATTTATCTTAGGATAGATTACAAAGCTTTCATACTAAAAACTTCTTTTCTTAATTTATATTCAATGTAATATTATTAAAAAGAATTTACCCCATTAATACAAATTCGTATTTCCATTAGTTCTTTCTTAAATACTACTAACTGTGAACTAAGTGTGATTGATATAATTTTCAATTAAACATAATTCATTTTTCCAAAAGAAAAAAATTACATTTCTACTTGCTATATTTCAATTCACACCCAAATTATTTGTTGTTTGCCTGTTATGTAAAAGTACTTCAATAATTTCAAGAATATTTTATAAGAATATGTGAATATTTTGATTTTGTTTGTATTAGGTGCAGTGGACAGCCTCTGAGGTGGTTCCCGATGATCCCTGACTTTTGGTGCTTGTGCCAAAATTATGACAGGGATGGTCTATATGGAAATAAAATATGGCAGAAGCATGATATCATATAATAAGGAATTTTCCTGGCCTTCATCCCTGGTTCCTGGGACAAAAAGTTAGGGTTAGTGTCTGTTTTTCATAGTGCACCTCTCAGACCACACCATGACTTATGCTAATGAGCTGACTCTTGAAAGGTCCCTAGATAGTTTCACAATGAGGGCCAGCCACACCAGAAAAACCAACCACGTGACCTACAGGGGTGGGACTTAGAGCCACATGATACCAACCAGATCTCCTGGGAGGAAGCAGAAGGCTGACATTGAATTTAATACACTGGTCAATGATTCAGTCAATCAAGCACATGGAACAAAACCTTAATGAAAACCCTGGACATCACAGAAGCTGGGTGAGCTCCCTGGGTGGTGATATACAACAATACCACCGGGGTGATGTATCCTGAAGACATGGAAGCTTTGTGCTTGAGACCCTTCTAGACCTTGCCTTTTCGACTCTTCATTTGGCTGGTTCTGATTTGTATCCTTTAAAATAATTGTAAATATAGTGCCTTCCTGAGTTCTGAGTCATTCCAATGAATTACTGAGCCTGAGGGGATAGTAAGAAGCCACAGATTTGTAGCTGGTTGATCAAAAGTGCAGGTGGTCTGGGAACCCTGAGCTTGAAGCTAGTGTTTGAAGTTGAAGGCAGCCTTGTAGGAGACTGTGCTCTTAACCCATGAAATATAACCAAAGTTAGAGTCAAAATTGTATTGTATATGGTATGTCACTTCCACGAGTAAGTATAAAAGACACGGTGGCTTTTGCCTTTCTCCTTGGGATCCCTCACTCTGGGGGAAATTTGCTGCCATGCTGTGAACAGTCCTAGCAAGACTTCCCTGGATGAGAAACAGACCTCCAGTGAACAGCCATGTGAGTGAGCTTCTTTTGCTACTGGATCCTCCAACCTCAGTAAAGCCTTTAGATGACTAGAGCCCTGACTGACATTTGATTGTAATCTTATCTGAGATCCTGAGCTACAATTACCCAGCTGAGCCACTCCCAGATTCCTGAACCCCAGAAACTGGAAATAACAAATAATTTAGTGTTTTTAGGCACTAAGTTTGGGGTAATTTGTAATACAGCAATAAAGAATTCACTCAACAACATGAGGTCATTTGAGCTTGGTTTTAAGATTCAGATCCCTTGTTTTCCAGTTCATCCAAAAGAATAATGTGTTAACTGCCCCTTCCCTGCCATTGATTGATTTTTCTTTAGCATGTATCTCAGTAAATTTCAAATGCCCCCATAACAAGTGAGATTATCATTCTTGCCTCTGGGATAGGCTAAACTAGCCCCAAAATCTCAGGGGCTTTTCACAGAAAAGTAAATTTCTTAATCACACAGGAGTTAGATGTGGTCTGGACAATTGTACCCCAAGCAACAGAGCAGCAATGCAGGCTTCTTTCATCTTTTCATCTCCCCACATGGGAGAAAGTCAAGAGGAGGATCTCCCATGGGGTCTTATCACCAGGGGTGGAAATTGCATATCTCACCTCTGCCCACTTTCCATGGCCAAACTCAGTCACCCATCACCAAATGAACTTCAAGGGAAGCTGCACAATGTGCTCTTTATTCCTGGTCAAGAAGAGAAAATGGAATATGTGACAGTGAGAAATCTCTGCCATAAAGTAGAGACCGGCTTTCTTTGTGGTGTACTGGATCTGGTGAGGAGCATTAAAAGGTACAAATAGCAACATCCCCCACCCAAAATAAAGGCAGGAGTCTTCATGATTCATGGGACATAGGCTGATGTGGTAACAATAAACATCTGTGAGTTGGCACTCATGCTGTATTGTGATTTTTAGTTTCTATTTTGATGAAAATGTTATGCTGTTTACACTGTCACAAAACAAATAGAACCAAATGTCGATCTATTTCATGGACTATCAGGTTTTTTATTCTATCACACTTGAGACAGTAACAATACCTATATATTTATGTATGGCTTGACTGTGTGGAGTCGGTCGAAGGATATCAAAACCAATGATGAATGGAAGAAGGGCATTTTCACATGGATCCCGAGACACACAGAGCCAGCTCATATGTTCTGATCTGGGTTGCTTCCAAGATGGACTAGTTAGTGCCTAATTTCTCCAGCTCCTCTCTTCTGCAGGAATTAACTTTATTGAACTTTCAGCCTTTGCTCAGCTCAGATACTGAGCCAGTCCTCATCATGGCAGTCTGCATTCAGATGGGCTTAGACACGCCAACATGCAGCAGCAGAGTATAATTAATCTTGCTGCCCTAAACATACACTGAGCCTTTACCTGACACCTTCTCCTCCAGTCCACACCCCTGCCCCATTTCCTCTAACCTTCCTTGCATACCCAGGCCACATGCTTGGGCTTATGCCTAATTGTGTGTCCATTTCCCACTCCAGAATTGAAGACACTGAAGCCATGGGCTGAAAGCCCTAATATCCAATCTGGGTCGAGTTAAATTTGAATCTGAAATCTCCCTACCCCTTTATGACCTTTAATGTGGACTGAAGTACTAGAAGGAGACCAACAACATACGTACTTCTGCCTTGAGACCTACCCATTACCGAATTCCTCTGCGCGGGCAGCTTCGGCTGAACTTGAAGCTCGTATCAGTGCCGAGCCTCCGTGGATATGACATCACAGTGTGACTGGTTTGATCCAAAGGCTATTGAAAAGCTAGGTGAGCTAGAGACAGAAGAGAAGCTTAAAAGGACTGAATATTTATTTTTAAACATTGAGTATTTTACGTAATTTTTGGTATTTGTTAAGACATTAAGAAATCACCATAATACTGCACCTTCACATACATGGATGATAATGCTACAACAAAATGAAGAATACAGAAACAGATATGAATATGTAAAAATAAATTATGTTGGAAACACGAAAGACAATATATAAGAATATAAAACACCTTAAACCATTCTTTTTGTATACTCATTCTTTGGTTCCTGGAAACTCAGAAGAAAAAAACCAGATATATATATATATTTTTCCCCCCAAGCTATTTGGTGCTCACACAGAACCTAGAATTTAAACTGAAACTTGAGAGAAAAAAGTTGACTTTTTTGGCTACGAGGCACACACCCTTAAGAAGAAAGGGATGATCCAGAGATCCAGACTCCCTTAGTCTCAAAAATCTGTCTGTAGTTACCTTGAACTTTAAAGATGATAATGAGATTGAAGTTCAATCATGTTTTATTACCTTTGTGAGAAACAGGTGAGGACAGGGGTAGAGAATGGAAAAAATGTGCACTAACAAGCATAGTAATTGCCTTCTTTTGTTTAAATCTTGATTCATCTAGACTTTGCAAATTTGGAAACTCTTGCTATCTTATTCTGAGCCCTGCTCTTTATCAGTGGATAGATTAGAGAACAAAAATTAAAAAACAGAATAGCCTCGTGTGTTTTGACCTCTTTGGTAAGCACTCTGAGGTCTACGGCCATACCACCCTGAACGCGCCTTATCTCATCTGAAAATATGCTTTAAATAAATAGACATGTAGTATTTTTCTTTCTATTTTCTTTAGAAGAAGAGAATGGGGGCAGAAGTTTCCACTGTCCTTTTTTCTAAATACTCTATATTTTATCTGCTAACCATGCTTCACAAAGAAAGCGGGCTGATTACAAAATCAGTTCCAAATCCTCTTCTTACCATGAGTTTGTATGAGTCATTGAACTGAAGACCTGGGCAAGACCCTAGCTGTTTACAGGCAGTAACTCTTACAGTTGAGATTAAAACAAAAGCTAATAGAGAAAAAATTTAGACGGGAACAAAATTTAACCTTTTCCTCTCTGGAAATAATTACTGAACCAATTTTGTCTTCACTTTAAAACTGGATGGGGGAGCATTTGGGTGGCTTAGTCAGTTAAGGGTCTGCCTTTGGCTCAGGTCAGGATCCCAGGAGGCTGAGCCCCACATCAGGCTCCCGGCTCAGCTTGGGGTCTGCTTCTTCCTCTCCCTCTCCCTCTGCCCTGCTCGTGCTCTCTCTCTCTCTTTCTCTCTCACACACACACACCCTCACTTTCTCTCAAATAAATAAATAAACTCTTAAAAAAAAAAACTGGATGAGAAGTTTTTCTCCCAAAGAGAACATATGGAAAAATACTTTTTTTGTCACTCTAAGCATTAATTCTAATATTCATATGTAGCTTGCCTTTTTGGAGGGCTTTAAGGCGCATGATAGTGCTTTCCATCATTTGCTTCTATGAGAAACATGAAAGATGATGCACCTAACCCCCACCCCCATCCTCACTTAAAGAGGTGGGGACCGCAGGGTAAGATGTATTTGTTCACAAAAATTCTGAGCACTGTGTGTCTGACACTATCTGAGTTTTAGGAACAGAAAGATTAACAAGAAGGACAAGAAGATGATCTGCCTTATGATCTGCAGGACATTCATGTCATTTTCCTCAATTCAAAAGCTTAGTTCCAACGATCCCAGCCCCGAGAGGGTGTCTCTACACCCAAGATTTCTTCCTTCCCTTGCCAAGTAATTCAGAATATAGGTTTTCTTACAGGGCACAGAGACAATGTTAAAGTCCTTCGGGATGCTCCAGCCCTCCATGTGTTTAGAGGGTAGAGTTTGGAGTCAGGAGGAGGTGACTGGGTTTCTGTTAAGCTTTCCAAAAGATGCAAGACACTTCCAATCTCCCAAATAGAATCAATTTCTGAGAAGCTATTGCCCTTCTTCCCACGTACGTGCTTGATCCAAAGATAGGATGGAGGAATCGGCTCTAACTGATCTCTTCCTCTCACGTTACCCTACACCCCTTGGGCAGTGGTCTTCTTTCTTATGTATCATATCCCCCCTTATGTGCCAGGTGTGCATTTATTTGTTTCTGCTAATCTTTTATTCCCTCTCTGAGAGAAATGCTGAAATTCCCTACAATCTGTGTAACACTCGGGTGACATAAATAGGAACAGACTCTATTTTTCAGCACTATTCTGTTAGGGATGCTGTTTTAGCTTCTCCCAAATATTAAGATTTAGCTGCTCCAGGTGGTGATGGGATTATTTGGGTATTTCTCACTAACAATCCCAACGGGGTTTAGTTTTGCTTGCTTTTTTCTTTGTATTAATTCAGGACATTATAAAGTCAATTAAAGGATTTGTTAATAAAACAACATAACTCTTTAATAAAAACATTTACTGAGCATTTATTATGTGTCAGGCACTTTCCTGGCAGAAACAGACCAAAAACAGACAAAAAAAAATCCTCTCTTAGGGAGTTTCAAGCTATGAAATGTAGGCACGTGCACATGCACACACATACACACACACCACACACACACACATCTACATACAATGGCAGTGTGAGTCTTAGATTAATACATTAGTGAAGTCTTTAGCAAGAAAGAAAGATGGGAAGAGCAACGCTTACCTAGGCTACTCTCCATCGCAGGTGTAGTACTCATTACCTTAATTCTCACAATCACCTAAGAGATCCATATTATGAGAAAATTGGGGATTTGAGAGATTACAGAGTTATGTGGCAGAATATCAAAGTTCTTTTATACCCACAACTCCCTAATGCCTTCTACGAAAGAACAACTTCTGAAATAAACAAATGAGCCTTTGACATGTTAAATTCAGAATCATGAAAATTCACTGAGCGTGCTCAATGAAGAGGAGCGCCTTCCCATTCTTGCCACCTTTGTTTTTATGCTCTCGCTTCCCTGCAGATCAAAGTAGTGCTGCCATGTCCCCAGAAACCAAAAGTGAGAAACAAAGTACTGCTAACTCTCCTGGTCTTTAATTTGCACAATAATTAACTGCCCCATTTCTCTCAAACCCCTTCACATAAATGCCTTTTCCTGAAATCTTTCTATTCTTTGTACCCTTCGCTTACTTGACTCAATTGCAATATCTCCTCTGAAATATTAAAATCTTCTCCCTGCCTCCCTCTGTCTCACTCCCGTGTTCCTCCCTCTGACCACAGGTGCAGGGCAGTCCGTGTATGCAGAACCTCCCAAAGCAGCAGCTAAACCTTCCTATCCTTAGTCATTACGTAAAGAAAGCAAAATGCAAAAAAAAAAAAGTTCTTTCCTCATATGTTTGGATTATGGAATCTGTCATTAAATCTCTAGATGCCATTGCATTTTCATAGCACAAATGAGAGAACTTTCAGTAAAGTCCAAACATTACACTACGGGGGTCATCTTGCATTTCTTCCATAATGCTGATAAAATCTGCAATTTTCTCCTCCATCACTTGTCTTGGGCTAAGATATGGCAGAGACCATTTGCTTTGCTTTGTTTAGTTTGGCTTGGTTTTCTTTTAATTCAGAGCCTGAGCGAATGAATGACACAAAGCTCAAGATTGGGGCTTGGAGCAAAGACTGGTCTTGTGACCTAGCTACCTAGCTGCAAACTCACAATTAGTCAATAAGTATTTACCGCATCCCACACAAGGTGTGGTACGTCTGCCTGAGAAACTTGTATCTGCTTTTCAGACTGTCACCACGGCTTCTCTTCTGCCTCACTAAGGTAGCAATAGACATGCGGGGGTAGAGAGAAAAAGAACCGTCCTCTGCAAGTTCAAACTTGATGGTGTGTCATTTCGGTGTTTGCATAATAAAATCTGCCTAAGAATGAATTATGTCAAATGGTATTATGTCAAGTGGTATTTTGCCTGCAGTCGTACCAGAATCCTTACAGCCTTCAAACCCTTACAGCTTTCAAACCAAAGACAGACACAGAGTGCCAGCCACCGGGTGATGTAAAGGGAAGGTTTTCCTATTTTGTGGGAAAGACAACAGCTCCGAAGTTAAGTCATTTGCCCGCGGTGTGAAGTCAATCAGTGAAAACACCAAGGTTAACACGAGCGGGGCGAAAGAAACAACATACACCCCGTGGAGGAAGATCCTGCTATTTCCACACAACATTTCTTATTTTTCATTTCCATCTGAGCCTCTGCATCTGTAGCTGAAGCCACACTGAGGCTGGGTGACGGGGCAAATGGACCTCCTCCCGAGCTCGCTTAGGAAGAATCAAAGGTTATTTAGTAGGGATCTTTGTTCTAACGTTGGTCCACTTTACCTTAACAGTTTTAAACTTCAATGCTTTCAGAATCAGAACAAATCAAGACAGGATGGGATGACTTTTACGATCCAGCAGACGGATTCAATCTGAGATTCTCTTCCTGCCCCTCGCTATCACTGCTCTCCGTTTCCACTTTGGTCCCTAGGTGGAAACTTCAGTCTTGAGCCTTCTGTGTGCCTTTCTTTTAGTTTCTAGAAAGCAGGTGCTCTAAATCTAAGATCCACGAACTCCTGGACTCCCGTGGATGAGCTTGGGTAGTTTAAATCTCCGTGGGAGATGGGAAGTTTATATCCACGAACTCCCTGAAACTGCAAGGAAACTTTGTGGGAATGTGCAGATGAGCATTATTTTACAGGGAAGGGGTCAACAAGCTTGATAAAGTTGCCGTAGGTGTAAATGCTGCACAGAAATGAGTCCATGGCTGCCATAAAAAATAAATAACAAGGTCCCCCACAACAAGTCCCATTCGGAGATCAAAAATTGTTTTGTTTAGAAATACAAGGAAAGGCTTGGCTGAAAAAAAAAAAGGAGGTGTGTTTGGCGAGAAGCCTAATATTTTTAAATGGTGTTACTGCTATGCCAGCCTATGGGGTAAAGCAGAATTATAGTAACGGTCACTTCTCCCCCACAAAGGGCCACCCTGCCCAAGCTGCAAGAATGCTGTCCTTCAGCTTTTGCTTGTCCTCTCTCCCCTCGTGATGGCTGCGCTGATGTTGATGTCTCTCTTTTCTTAATATCGCCAGCTCTTCGGTTTCACTGAAGTCACAGCTTTACTTCCAATATTTTCTGGAGTTTCTTCTCTCTCTCTGTCAAATATATATGTGTGTGTATATATATGTACATATATATACACACACATATATATTTTATATATATATTTTTATATATTTATATATTTTTGTATACATACATATATATATTTATATATATACATATATATTTTTTTACATATATATATACATGTATGTATATATATATATATATATTTTTTTTTTTTTTTTTTTTTTTTTTTGTCCCTGGTGACAGAAATCACCCTTGGTTGAGAATGACTAACCAAGCACAAGAAGCAAACATGAGGGTCAATTAAGTAACTTCATCTTTTTGCACAGAGCAGGATGTGACAAAGAAGAGTCACTTATCAGATGTTTTTAAATGATATTCCAAATGGTGAAGTAAAGGCAAGGGACTCTAAAAGAAAGAACTCACAGGTGACTCTCCAGTAATAATTATCTCAACAATTTGCTCTTCCCAAGTACAGAAATATGCACCCATTAATTGTTTTCAGTGCATCCATAAATGTTTCTAAGTCAACGTGACACATTTACCCCTAAATATTCCTGTGTTTTCTCAAGTCAGAAGGCACCCATCACCATGGGGGTTTTCTGGAGTGACAATTACCATGCTCTCTTTTTCTTAAAACTGGGAAAGTTAAAAAGATATCCATTGTCAAAAATAGGACTCAGAGTGGGCCGTTAGGCAACAGGACCTGAGCAGGGCTAAGCGGGAAATTAGAGCGTGGCGAACAAAGCTTAAAGCAAAACGTCAATGCAGGGGAGAGAGGGACAGAGGACACCAATTGTATCCAAGTGAAAACTGAGAACATGATCAAAGGTATTTCTGCAATTAGTGGCTCAGTGGGGCACGTGTCAAGTTGAGCTTCAGCCATAAGTAAGTGAATCAGCCATGCGGGCATCAGGTTCAGAGATGAGATGCCTTCCAGCCTGTCTACTTGACAGACATGTACCAATCCCTTGCTCAGGACTCAGCTCTGAGTTTCCATCTTCACAGTGAAAACTTCCTGCTTGTTGTCGCACAGGCAGAGATGAAGCTTCCCTCTATCCATCTATTGCATCAAGAACATTGCTCTGTTCGAGGATTCACTCATTGTTTTGTCACTATCAGACTGTCTTTTTTCCCCAATTAAATGGTACGCTTCTTGGGACAGGGTTTTGTTTTTGTTTTGTCTTCATGACTTAAGCATCTAGAACGTTGATGCAATATTCTTTCAACAAACCTTCCCTGAGTATGAACCAGATGCTGTCTGCTTCAACCCTCATGTTCTGTCCTAAGATCCTTTAATAAGGGGAGAATATGCTGCCCCACCCAAACCCCCCCAAAAGAAGTATTACTTCCCATTGTTCGGAGAAAGATAAGTCAGCCTGTTACCCTAAGTGTATGTATGCTTCTGTGATGGGCTGCGGTTGCCATTCTCCATCCCAGGAAGAACTGCACTGTGATGGGCTCAGTGTCTCATGAAGTCACTATGCCCTGGGCACTCCCTGTAATTTAAATTGGCTTGTGGAAGGCAAGCACAGAGCTCAGAATCCTTGCCCCAGCTTTAGCATTATACACGTAATGAATGTATGACTGTGTTGATGAACACCATCAGCAGAGTGGAACATTGTATTTTCTATACCTCCCTCAGATTGCCTGATTTTTGTTGCTAGTTCTTAAGAGCTTATATAAATCAGAGCCACCACTTCTCATAAAATTGTTGAGATTTTTCTAATATTATTAAAATCTAATATGTCATTGCAATGATATTAGAAATGGAATTGATTGCATTCTATTGGAGGAGTCAAATGGATTCTGATATTCCAACAGTTGTCTTCCTTTATTCACATCACCAGTATGGGGGGCAGGCAACATATTCCAAGAAAGAGAGCATATTTAGAATCTGCTTTCATTGGAGGCATCAATTAGTTCTTTTAATAGCCTGGTTTTCCCCTATCTAATATTATCCGGAACACTTGTGAAATATGTTGATATTTATAGTTGTAACACGTACTACCTTCAGTCACATCAACTCCCAGATGACATCATTGTAATACTCTCTGAAAATGAGGAATGTTTTATAAACTTTTAATATTTCAATTACATATAACATATATGTTTCTCTCTATATATATATGTAACATATATATATATATATATGTATTTCTATTATTCTTTTAATAGCTCTCCTACAGTCAGTGGCCAGCAAAGCAGAATCAGCATCTAAGATAATATTTTTAAGCACCCACAGTAGCCTGTCTGGAAACACAATAATATTGTGAATACTGTGGGCCACATGCCCTGGGGAACAGAGAGAGTCAGCAGCTAAAGTCAAATATTCCATCATGGCCGAAGGTAAAAAAAAAGATAATCTTCTGGCATATCATATACCTATATCAGCATACCTACAAAAGCAATATACTAGATAAAACACAGAACCCAAAGATATACATATTTTTTTCTTCTGAGTTAAGACTCATCTAGCTTAACTGCATATTTTTACAAAAACCATCCACACACACTGGAAAGCTGTAGTCAAATACATAGCCAGACAGATATCAACATGCAGGAATCTTGAGGCATTAGGAAGAATAAGCATGAGTGTGCCATAATATATTAGTTTGGAAAAAAAAAAAAGAAAGGTTTATATACAGTGAAGTTTCAAAGAGTTAAGGATAAAAAATATTGGTTTGGCTACATAAAAAAAAAGAAGGTAACTTGCAGAATTTAAGTCCCAAGGTACGGATTTGAAATTTTGTGATTATATTATTTCAAAATCTAAATAATAGTGCAAAGAGCTAGAAGAAAAAGGCCCAGTGGAATTTGAGACATTACAACCACTCTCTATAAGCAAAGCCCATTATGAATATCTTTAAATACAACAGTTTTACACCAGGAAGAGATCAAAGAAACTTCCCAGCCTTGTGTTTATAATTATAGCCTCCCTTCCTTTGATGGTAGATGTGGTAATATGGTAGATGTGGCAATATGGTAGATGTGGCTATGTACACATGGATGTTAACGCCTGCTCTTTTGGAAAAAACTTGGGGCAAAATCTCTTACTTAGATCGTGTTGAGTTTCTGTTCTTTGGGCCCATTAAAAGTCTTCCCACATGCTTGAGCCGTAACAGTTCCTCTTCTGTTCCTTGTGAAATCCATTTTCCACTCTTCCAGTCAGAAACCAGACAGCTGTCTTGAACTCTTCTCTCTTCCTTATTCCTTGTGCTTCCTTCCTTCTGTTCTCAGCATCGTCCCTTGCATACAGTAAACAGTCAGTGATTATTTCTTCAAATTACCTGCTATGGTCATATTTTTACTTCCAAATGTGCTAACCTTTCCTCTTTCTCCTTATTTCTGCAGTGACACCTGTGTTTCCATTGCAATAATATCCTAGGCACTATGTTCTTTTTTACCATGCAGAGAGCTAGCTGCTAGATTCATCTTCCTAAAATACTACTTTAATCATGCATCATGTACAAAATCTCCAATAGCTACTTCTAGTTTAGTTTTCAAATCTTAATACCTGGTTGTTGTTGTTTTAGTGAACCTCTAACCTGAGCAACCACAGTGTGTTCATCAATACTTTTCTTTATACCAACAAATAGCCTATTTTCCCCATGATTATCACTACTCAGGTGCAGGTCTAACCAAACCTCTGAGCTTTCCATCATGTACTCCCTTGGCCCGTGGCACTCCTCTCTTCAGTTATCCAAACTCATCCTTTGATTTCCAACTCAAGCCCACATCCTTCATTAAAACTTTCCTATTTCTTACTTCAACTACCTGAAGTACCTTTTCCACCCCCTGAACACAGTCATTAATCCACCTTGCAATATTCATTATTCAATTTTATACTATTCTTACTTCCCTTCCAATGTCCCTTAGTTCCTTCCAATTATTCCAGCCTGGTCTATCCAATTTGATGTCCTATCCTTAAAGGTCAGGAAAAGGTTTTAATCACCATCTCTAAGCTCAAAATCATGAATAATAGGAATATAAGGAATACTTACTGATCTTATTAATGCTACATACTGATTTTGATGCACTAAGTCAGAAAATTCAAAGAAACTAGTTGAAAGGGAAGTAAAAAACTACTTTTTTTCTTTTCTAGAAATCAATGCCAATGATAAAAATCATGTGTAAGTTACGGAAAACAGCAGGTACATTAAGTTCAAAGCAATATGAATTTGAAAACTCTAAGGAAATCCAGAAATTGCTTCAGTAGAGTTCACTTTTATTGTTCTTCTAGTCACCTATTATTCTAGCTTTCTTAAGTTGTAAAACAAGGAACATGAGAAATCTGAATATTCTTATAAGTAGTAGGAAAGAATATGATCACATTTTACAAATAGAAAACAAAAACACTGGGATGCCTGGGTGGCTCAGTCAGTTAAGCATCCAACTCTTGATTTCGGCTCAGATCATGATCTCAGGGTCATGAGATCAAGTCCCACGTTGGGCTCCGTGCTGAGCATGGAGCCTGCTTAAAATTCTCCCTCTCCCTCTGTCCCTACCCCCCCCACTCACGCATGCGCTCTCTCTCTAAAAAAACAACCAAAAAAACCCCCCCACTAACAATTAGAAAAATTTGTTTCAAGTTAAGTTCGTTTTTAAAATGTATTGGATTTAGTATTAAGTTAAAATACATTCACTCGTTTCAAGTGAGATGAACACATTTTGTTGTATGTAACTGATATTTTCATTGAGAAATGATCTCCTTCCTATATCCTTTCAAATCTCTGCTGCTTAGCCTTGCACATAGTATCAGAAGTTATTTTCTCAAATTACTTGTGATGAACACATTCTTACTTCCAAATGTTCTAATCTTTCTTTTTTCTCCTTATTCCTGTAGCCACCCTAATCATCCGGCCCTAGCAACCCAAAATATTATGAATAATAATAACAGCACTTGTTAAATAAACATATTCATCTAAATTGATTTCCTGGTGTTGTTTTGTTTGTTCGGAACATGGAGTTAATGAGCTCAAAGTGATAGGAATGTACAGAGTCATAGCCTAAGACTCAATAGCATTAGCTCATATATAAAAAGGCAGCATTTCCCTACCATATCGTGTGAAGTAACTTCTCAGTGAATCCTAAGTCCTACATTCTGCCTTATACCCATTTTGTAATTTCTTGTGCATACAGATGGATGTCTGTGATAATGTATCTTGACAAAGCTAAATTGAATAAGAGTTCAAAATTTTCAATAACAAATCTAATTATATAATTTTAATTATTGTAAAAATCAAATAGTGCACATTACATTTACACATTTAATGAAGTAAGTTAAGTCACTTAATAATTCAACTGAGTATAGATTCTTCAGGGAAAGACTGAAATTTTTACTCAAAATCTTGGATATTGGTATATACTTTAAAGCCTATTTTTAAAGGTAACACAAATATATTGATCCTTCCCATAAGGCTACAATGATATATCTTGTTCAGTGAAAAAGTATTTTTTTTAAATAATCAAAGAACATTGAGAACAGAAATCAAGCAACATTTTTAAGGTCTCACACACAAGAAGTAAGTGTAAAGTTAAGATAAAAGAGATGTTCTTGTATTGAACTTTAGAAATCACTAAATAACCGAATCAACAGTTTACAAATTATTTCCAATATTACTCTATGTAGAAGTTAGTAAGCCACATAAATGATATTCTCAGATTTTTTTTAAGAGAGAACATGCGTGTGTGTGCACCAAGGCAGGGGGTTGTGCAGAGGGAAAGGGAGAGAAAGAATCTCAAGCAGTCTCCATGCCCATGCGGAGCCCATCAAGGGGCTCGATCTCACAACCCTGAGATCATGACCTGAGCTGAAATCAAGGTCTGACGCTTAACTGACTGAGCCACCCAAGCTCTCTGATATTCTCAGATTTTTAAGCTTAATAAATAACATTACTTTGGATATGCTTTGTATTGAAAACCTTTTATTCATATATACATGTATTTATTGGGTAGAGATACATGATCATTAACATTGGTTATGAAACAGTACCTTCCACGTTTCATTTTGTGCCCTCAGTTACAAGTGACTCACTATCCTCAAGTGTAAAGGCCTACAATTGTGGTAGGGTAGCCCACCCGATATTTAATAGCAGCAAGAAAATGTATCCCTTTCTGGCAACAATGTTTACAATCTAGCACATTGATAAAGCATTTTGTATATGCTGTTTTTATTATTATAACAATTGCTATTAAGGTGCAAGCCAATATCTTAAGAGAAGGGAGAGGAAGAATTACAATTTATAGCATGACCAATATTTATCTTAAGCATTCGGGCCTAAGTGTGTTGAATTGTTATACAAATTCAGTTCAAGAGTGGGACTTCAGTTCACCTTTCAAAAGATTGTGGTGTAGCTTTTAAAACAAATCTGAATAAACTATTTAACTTTTAAATTTCTTTTGTTATAAATTCAACAAATATGGTAACCAAAAAAAAAGTGACACCCACAAACCCAACAAGAGAGCACAGCAATAATTTTCTGTTTTGCATATTACTTCAGTTCTTGTCCATGTATTACTTTCATATATCGGGATCATAGTATGTATATTTCATATTATACATTTTCCATGTTGCTAGCTCACATAATTATCATTTTTAAAATATGCATACTAATATAATGAATCAATATACTTGATTATCCTTAATCTTTCCATTTTCTTTTAGACACTTGATTTTTCTTTGTGACTTTTTAAAATCAATAATATTACCATAAACATCTTTATTTATATGGAGCTTATTTCAACTTTGGATTAGTTCCTAGGATAAATTCTTGAAATTGCAATGATGACTTCAAAGGAACAAAAATATCATCCACTCACTGGAAACCAAAATACTAACAATAAACTAACTCCTTTCCAACAAACACACACACCCTTCGTAACTTAGCCTTCTTGCTCTTTTCTTTTCCTTTTTAAATTTTTGTTGCTGTTCTCTTGTTTGTTTTTTAAGAATTTAAAAGATAAAAATGGAGCTGGGGACCTTTCCAGTTAATTTCCTTCTACTGTGTCACAATATGTTTCGGAAGACAATGTAGCTTATTCTACTTGAAAATATCTCTAAACCGCAAATAATTGAGGCACAGTGTTGTCAGATAGGATTGTCCAGTACAGAGGAACCCAATCACTGGATCTATACTACCTGCGTTCAAATCCCAGCCCTGTCACTCATCAGTTATGCAATCCCAAGAAAGCTGTTGTGCTTAGGTCTTGGTGCCACCTTTTTTTTTTTTTTAAAGATTTTATTTATTTATTTGACAGAGAGAGACACAGCGAGAGAGGGAACACAAGCAGGGGGAGTGGGAGAGGGAGAAGCAGGCTCCCCGCAGAGCAGGGAGCCCGATGCGGGACTCGATCCCAGGACCCTGGGATCATGACCTAAGCTCAAGGCAATCGCTTAACCAACTGAGCCACCCAGGCGCCCTTGGTGCCACCTTTTAAAAGAGACACTGAGATACAGCAAACAAAATGGCAAGGGGTCTGGGGAATGTGTCATAAGGAACAGTTGAGCGAAGCAGCAATATTTAGTCCTGAGAAAAGATAACATGGTGGGGATAGGATGGTTGCCCTCAAATACCTGAAGAGCTGTCATGTGGAAGAAGGAATAGATAGAATCCATTTCATGCCAGAGAAGAGAACAGATGGAAATCACAAGAAGGCAGTTTTCAACTTTAGAGAAGGATGGGCTTTCTAATAATTACAGCTGTTCAGTGATAAACCTGACTTCCACCCCGAATTGCAGGTTTTCTGTCTTTGGGGGATTTCTGGCTGCAGCCAAATGACCCTCTAATCTAGACGGTGAAAGTTAAATGCTAGACAGGGAGGTAGGGGATGGGGAACTGGAATTTGGGGGCCCTGCCAAAACCTAACAGGACTGGCCCTCCAGGGAGCGATTCGGGAACACTCCTTGAGATCCTGGGCATGGCATTGGTGGGAACAAGGCCGGCATCTTTCCAGTTGAAGCTAGAAAATTGCTGAAAATGGGGTCTTGGGAGATTGATTCATAAGTAAAAAATAAAAGAGAATATTGGTGGAAATTTTTAAGTGACCTATCAAGGGAATCGTTCTCAAGAACTGATACATCTTAAATAATAATTCCTGAAAACAAACCTGTGTTCATTTCTCTATGTTATGACTTTGTATTTCTGATTAAAGCTACTCAGGAAGGAGCTTTTTCCCCTCTAGAAGTATATGCACTATTCACCTCAGATTAAAATTAGATAGATCTCTTTTTTTAATTTAAATTTACCCCTTACATTTCTCTGTCTTACAGAATTTAATTCACGTGAGACAGCACTCTGTTTCAGAGGGCCTTTTGTTAAGTCCCCGATGGTATAAGCCAAGGACACATTGAGCATTTCCATGGAGGCCTATTAATAAGAGTCAAAAAATAAGATTGCTATGAGAAACATACAGAAGTCATGCCATAATTTTTTTTTTTTAGTTTAAAAACCAATAAGACAAGAGCTTTTTCCCTTATTTATTCTTCGTTTTAGTTCCTGTTAGTTCAGCTGAGTCGTGGTCTCTTGTTTCAACTGTGTGTGTTTAAATTCCACTTCATTCTGAGTTTTGTTTGAAAACTTACAAGTGGAAAATCCACGGATATTAATGCCCCACTGGCTTAAAAGATCTCAACAAGCGACAAGCCAAATCTTTGGGAAAACTATTTTCAAGGCTGCCAAGTCAGGGCTTTGTGCTGACCTTCAGGCCACAGGGAGCTCTCCAGCTGGCTCAGCGCAGTCCTCTGCGGCCACAGCGAGCTGGCCTCCCCCCTTTCCTCCTCCATTTATGACTTGCCTCAACAAGAAAGATTTTCACAAGGTTCCCAAGTGTGGACATCCAGGAATCCCCATTACCACAGGCTGTCGGAAGATAAGGCTGTCCTGAACCACTTCCCCCACTCTGTAGTTCTCAAAAACCCTTTCTCTGAGGAAGAAAAAAGTAGGAAGTTTTGCCAAATGTTTTTAAAAGTGAAAAATGGCCTATTTCAGAGTGTAAAAGGAAAAGCAGCCTACAGTAGACTACTTGGATTCTAGTTCATTTAATTTATTTCATCTACTTTATTTAATTCTGGCTTTTTAAAAAGATTTTATGTATTTATTTGACAGAGACACAGCGAGAGAGGGATCACAAGCAGGGGGAGAGGGAGAGGGAGAAGCAGCTTTCCGGCCGAGCAGGGAGCCCGATGCGGGGCTCGATGCGGGGCTCGATCCCAGGACCCTGGGACCATGACCTGAGCCAAAGGCAGACACCTAAGGACTGAGCCACCCAGGCGCCCCTTAATTTTGGTTTTTAAAAAAGATTCCATTTATTCATTTGAGAAACAGAGAGCAGGGGCCAGGGGAGGGGCAAAAGCAGGCTTCCTGCTGAGCAGGGAGCCGGGTGCAGGACTCGATCCCAGGACCCTGGGATCATGACCCGAGCCGAAGGCAGATTCTTAACCATCTGAGCCATCCAGGCGCCCCTAATTCTGGTTTTGTCAATAACTATGAATCTGAAAAGAAATCACGGATCCCTGCTATGTCTCTGTTTTCTCAAACATAAAATGGTAAGATTGCTACTTAACCCATTATGATGAGCAGGCTGTATTTGGCTCCCTCGAAAGTGCACTTCTTTCTTCTAGATGAGACATTCGCACAGTACGAATCTTAGTGGGAAGGGGAGCCACTCAAACCCAGGAGGCCAAAAAGGCCAGACACACACTCCTCCCATGCCTTGGCAGCTGGGTGTGGGCCCGTGACTTAAGCTTGGATAAGCCAATCCTGCCCGGACCTTTGATTTTGCAGTGACAGAGAGAGAAAAATCCCTGGGCATGGGCTGCAGTGACATCTGAGCCCACGAGCAGTGGAGGTAGCAGCTTTAGTGTTGACTCACATCTAGTGTTGGCCAGAGTGGGAGTGTCACCTGCAGCCTTCAGTATCCTGCAGTGACTCAGTGCTGTCCCCACACACCATCACCAAGTGGAAGGTTTGGTTTTTGGTTCATGTTCACTTTTCTGAGCCTTACGTTCCTGCCTTTCCAGGAATGATGTGAGTGATTCACTATTTTTTCAGTTCCTTTTTGCTTAATTCAGCCAGTCCGTGTCTGTCACTTGCTACTAAGAAAACTGAGTAACATACCTGGTTACCTTGCGAAGCTGTTGTGAGTTATCTGGCTGAGTTATTTCAAGTGAAATTGCTTGGGAAATGATAAATTGAGATCTAACATCATGTAGTGAATATTTATTAAGATCTTTATGAAGGTAAAGGATGAGTACATGCAGGCTGTGAGCTCAAGATGCTTTCAAAACAGTGAAGGGCACAACAAGAACTCAGATGACTATAACACAACGTACAGTCAGAGGGATCTCATAAGAGATATAAGCAAAGGCATATGGCGCAAAGGGGAGGAGGTGGTATGAGAAAGTCAAAAGGCGCACAGCTCATACTAAGTTGGGTAGACGAACAAAATTTCCACGGGGGAGTAAGTATTTGCCATCATCCTTAAAGGCTAAATTGGAGCTTAAGGTAGGGTATGGATACTGACCTTGCAGTCAGTCAGTTATGTCTCTGCCTTTCCAGCTCCACTCCTGGGTCTTAACCTCCTTGGTCTGTTTCCTCGCCCATGAAATGAGGAAGTTCCAGCAAGTGGTCTGCAAGCTTAGTAGGGCTCTTAAATTTCCGATTGATTCCCACAGGCCGTTCAGGAGAATACTGCAGATAGAAGGAGCACGGTAAACTAAAAAGTAACACGAGGAAGCCAAATGGCAGGTCATCCATAAATTTGGTCTCATGGCACCAACACCAAAACCAAAGGGGACCCAAAAGAGAATTTGTCCGAGAAGACTGAGTCCCTTGGTTTACAGTTATGGAGACTGTAGTCGCAAAAGAGAGAGAATCGCTTTTTTTTTTTTTTTTTTGGCTATAGGGCATTTATTGCAAACAGAACATCTGAGGTACGAGAAGCTGACCCGGAACCCACGCCTGCCCTGGCTACGATGGGGCAGTCTCGCCTCACCCCACGCCAGGCCCCTGGCACTATGGACCCAAAGCAGCCCGCCAAAGGCAGGGCCCCACGCTCTGAGGTATCTGCATCTTAAGCCCCCATAGTACAACTCCCCAGGCTTGCCCAACTCCCATGCAGATCCAGGCATGGAGGGGAGGAGGGGGTCAGTGGATGTCGGAGCCAAGGCGGGGACCCAGGTCTTGGTCCATCAGTCCAGGGCTGTTTCCCCCTTCAGCGTTGCTCTGCAATCAGTCAAGTTTGGTGTTTACAGGCAAGCCATGATTTTGAAGCCATCAAAGACTACAATTCTATTGAGAGCTCTTTTTTTTTTTTTTAAAGGATTTTCTTTTTTTTAAATTTTATTTATTTATTTGAGAGAGAAAGAATGAGAGACAGAGAGCATGAGAGGGAAGAGGATCAGAGGGAGAAGCAGACTCCCCGCTGAGCAGGGAGCCCGATGCCGAACTCGATCCTGGGAACTCCGGGATCATGACCTGAGCCGAAGGCAGGCGCCCAACCAACTGAGCCACCCAGGTGCCCCATCTATTGAGAGCTCTTAAAGGTGCCTGGCATAAAGCTTCATCATTCATCTGGGAGCACTCTACAGGGGTCCTTGAAGCCACCTTTTCTAAGGGGGTCTTACAGGCCAGGAGAGTGATAGAAGAAAAGTGAAATAAACTCTGGAATGACAACGTTACATTCAAAATTTAGCCAGGTGTAAATTTAACCAGAGTCGGTTTACACCTGAATATCTCGCTTGTATCTTCAATTCATCACATAACCTTCTTTATTTTAGGAAATAGGTTCTCTGGTGCTTAACCCTAGGTCAGAGGTCATTTGAGTTTTAACAATGAATAATTTCAGCTTTAAGTTGATTTGAGGGGACATTTTAGCATGTTTTTCATATGCTAAGCAACTTTAAGAATTTAAAAAAAGTATTTTGCCCAGAGGAAGCACACTGTTACAAGGATAATAAAAGGAGCACTGAATAATTAAGCTCAGATTTAAAAAAATTACAAGTTTGCCAGCTTATTTAATCCCTTATGATATTAAGACTACTGGCCATAAAATAATATTTCCTTGCCACTTAGGTATAGAAATCTTTTAACACTGAGGTATTTATCCTAAAAAGAGATTATCATCATAAATAATGCTTGCAGATGAGAATTTAATATTTCACTATTTTATCAATAACTATGAATGCAAAATATATTTAAGCAAATCACAGTATGTGTTACTTCCTATGTGATTAAAAAAACAACAACAAATAATGAAGGCACTTACCCCTCCTCCAAAAAAAAAAAAAAGAAAAAAGAGTAAGAATCATTCCATCACTTCAAGGCAGGCTAAATTAAAAAGTCAAAAAAAGACTATAGTTTATTGATTTCCTTAGGCTACTTAAAAATAACTGTGGACCTCTATTCTTCTTACCATGAAACAAAATACTGAACTCTGCCCTTTGGGCATACTACCATACTTCAAATGCTGATCTTATCATCGCTTGCAAGTCAAACAGAGTTGGACTTTAAAAGGAAGAAAGGAAAAGCCTGGAGCCACTGGGAAGCATCAAGGGGTCAGGCTGTTGGTCTGGTTCTGGTCAGAGTGGACCTAGGGTCACAATGCCTGAATAAGAATCACTCAGCTCCCAGTTGACAGTTTTCAAAGTATGTGACCAGAATTTGAAATATAATATATAAAGACCCATATTCTGAAACTGATGTTCTATTTCATTTGGCATCTTTCCATTTGTTCTATTTGTGAACGGGAAAGAGTAAAATTTCCCCTTGTCACTACAATTTGAATTCTGTTTGCAATAATGAATCATTATAAGAAGCTATAAAATAATAACACCAAAGTGAATTGGAATTCGGTGGACTTGGATGGGGGTTTTCTCATATGTTTAAAATTTCAGCCACATCCCTTCTGGGTTCCTGGATGCTCATTTTATACTAAGTTGTGAAATGTATTCATCAATCATAAGTGGGAGTTAAAGCTCCCCCAAAGTGCAAAGCATTAAGAATTAGTTCAATTAATATTCAATTAACTACATGTCATTTGTTTGCTGGTATGAGTGGCTCCTTTAATCTCTCTCTCTCTGTGTCTGGCTTTTTTTTTTTTTTGAAAGATTTCAGATTTTTCCATCTCTAACTCCCAGGGACAAACATGGCTCAGTGGTCTTCCTGGAGCAGAATCTGACACTTCCCAGCAATACTCCATATAGAGGCTGGGTTGTGACCCGGAAAGTAGCTGTGAGTGTGCCGGCAGGGATCAAAATTCTGGACTGGAGAAGCTCAGGTGGAACGTCCTGGAAGGGTTAATAAAGATAAGTACTTCTTACCGAAATGTACCTCCATCTGCGTTTTAGATCTTCAATTTTCACTGAAATTGAAAATGTCACAGCAGTGTCTTACACTCTTTTCTTTCCCAAATCTAAACTATTTTTAAACAGGAAAAGGGCAGGATGACCATGATTCCAATTCTATATTCCCACTAATAATCTGATTTGTGTTACTGAACAGAAAACAACATTCTCCAAAAGAAAACATTTTGATCAGGATAAGTAAACGAGACTGCTCAAGAAACGAATCTGGAAATGGCTGGGTTTTAACTGTGAAGGCTCTTCTTTTTTCTTCGAAGAGGTGCGTGCTGTTAAGAAACCTTGCAGAAGGGGAATCCGCACACTTTCAAACCGCACAAACACAAGGGGGCAGGAAGAGCTCAAACTCTGACTTAAAAACCGGCTCACCGAAATGGGAGCTAACCTATTTTCGTTGGCCCTCCAGATATTTATCAATTCTCTTGGCATGCAAAGAAATGTGATGCTGACAAGTAGGTTTAGTTTGTACTTGGTCTAATTACTGCAAAGAGAACAGGAACGTTTCTAACGACAGCTACCCGAACAGCGGCTGCTTTGGGAGAGCCTGGGGCTACATTCCCTAGATCTTATTTTTTGGTGCTAGTCTCGCTATTCCGATCGGACTGACTGCATTTCTCACGCATTCCAAACGTCCCTCCCGACCCACCTCTTTTACTCTTACTCTGAACTTTGGTTGCAAAGGAGGGGCTTGTTTAAAACTCACCACCAAGGACTGTGCCCCCTTGTAATTTACGAGGAGAGAGCAGCGGCCCCGGGTGGGGTGTGTGTGTGTGTGTGTGTGTGAGCAACCTGCTCTAGCATTGGCTTTTAATTCTAGCTGTCCTTTTGCAAATAAGCCCCAGCCTTTCTTCCCAAACTGCTCTGGGTTTCGAGTCAAACACAAGCGCCATTGCGAACAACTTTCCTCTCCGGTTTGCAAATTTCAGTGAGCAATAACCACACACTCCCCCGCGCGAGACCGCATCGAATTGAAGGGGACGGGAGCTAAAATGGGTAATCCTGGATCCCAGGCACCTGAAGAACTGATGCAAGCCCAGCTGCATGTCCCGACTCCTCTGCTGGAACCCCAACCCTGGCATCCCGGAGCGAAACGTGAGCAAAGGTGGGCACCCCGAGACCGCCAGTACCCCCTCGCTTCCAGGACAACTTGTAGCGCCTTGTATCTCCTCCCCTCGGCACGGTTTCCCCGCCTCCGCCCCTAGGAGCTGATTGGCAGATATCACTACCCAACCCTGGGCTCGGGGCCTCCTCCCGGGACCAACGATTGGCCTCCTGGGAGGACTGGAGTAAAGGGGTTCTAGGGAAGGAGTTTCCCTCAAAGCTCTAGGTCCGGGACCTGGGAAGCAGGAGTGGAGGGACTTGGTTCTCCCAGCCAGTGTGCGGCCGGCGGCGGAGCGGGACGGCCAGGGGGCTCAGCCTCCGCAGCAGCGCCAGCCCGGCCCGGCCCGCGCAACTTTCCATCCTGGCCCAGCCGCGGCTACAGAGTACGGGGTTCCTGGCACTTTCCGGAGGGGTCTCTTGCTCCCTGCCGGGGGACTGACTGCGCTCTCTAAGGCTGACCTGTCCGAACTCTTAACACCCGGATCATGCACGCGGCCAGGACCCCCGGAATCGCCTCCCGCACCGGCGGGGTGGCCCACCCCCCCAGTTTTCAGCCGATACCTGCGCTGCCGCCCCGCCTCGTGCTGCTGCTGCTGCTTCTCCTGTCACTGGTAAGGTGCGTCCCGGCACAGCCCGCTGCCCCTGGCCGGGCGTTGCTGTCCCCGGATCTCGCGGGGGCTGCAGGGGTCCCCGCCGAGGAGGCCATAGTGCTGGCGAACAGTGGGCTGCGGGTGCCCTTCGGCCGCGAGGTCTGGCTGGATCCTCTGCACGACCTGGTGCTGCAGGTGCAACCGGGGGACCGCTGCGCGGTGACCGTGCTAGAGAACGACGCGCTGGCCCAGAGGCCTGGCCGCCTGAGTCCCAAGCGCTTCCCGTGCGACTTCGGCCGGGGAGAGGTGCGTTACTCGCACCTGGGCGCGCGCAGCCCGTCGCGGGATCGCATTCGGCTGCAGCTGCGCTACGACGCTCCGGGAGGGGCAGCAGTGCTACCCTTGGTGTTGGAGGTGGAGGTGCTTTTCACCCAGCTGGAGGTTGTGACTCGGAACTTGCCCCTCGTCGTGGAGGAGCTGCTGGGGACCAGCAATGCCCTGGACGCGCGGAGCCTGGAGTTCGCCTACCAGCCCGAGACCGAGGAGTGTCGCGTGGGCATCCTGTCCGGCTTGAGCGCGCTGCCTCGCTACGGGGAACTCCTTCACTACCCGCAGGTTCCAGGTGGAGCCAGCGAGGGGGGCGCCCAGGAGCCAATCCTGATGGACTGCAAAGCTTTCCAGGAGCTAGGCGTGCGCTACCGCCACACGGCCCCCAGTCGGTCACCAAACAGGGACTGGGTGCCCATGGTGGTGGAGCTGCGCTCTCGAGGTTCGCCTGTGGGCAGGCCTGCTTTAAAACGTGAGCACTTCCAGGTGCTGGTGAGAATCCGAGGAGGGGCTGAGAACACCGCACCCAAGCCCAGTTTTGTGGCCATGATGATGATGGAGGTGGACCAGTTTGTACTCACGGCCCTGACCCCAGACATGCTGGCCGCCGAGGATGCTGAGTCGCCTTCTGACCTGTTGATCTTCAACCTCACCTCTCCTTTCCAGCCTGGCCAGGGCTACCTAGTAAGTACTGATGATCGTAGCCTGCTCCTCTCCTCCTTCACGCAGAGGGACCTGCGGCTCTTGAAGATTGCCTACCAGCCCCCGTCTGAGGACTCTGACCAGGAGCGTCTCTTTGAACTGGAGTTGGAGGTAGTAGACCCGGAAGGAGCTGCCTCAGACCCTTTTGCTTTTATGGTAGTGGTGAAGCCCATGAACACACTGGCTCCCGTGGTCACCCGGAACACTGGTCTCATTCTTTACGAGGGCCAGTCTCGGCCCCTTACAGGCCCTGCGGGCATCGGACCACAAAACTTGGTCATCAGCGACGAGGATGACCTGGAGGCAGTGCAGCTGGAGGTGGTGGCTGGGCTCCGGCATGGTCACCTTGTTCTTCTGGGGGCCATCGATGGCAACGCTGCCCCTAGGACCTTTACAGTGGCTGAGCTAGCGGCTGGCCAGGTGGTCTACCATCACGATGACAAAGATGGCTCACTGAGTGACAACCTCGTCCTTCGAATGGTGGATGGAGGACGCAGGCACGAGGTGCAGTTCCTGTTCCCCATCACCTTAGTGCCTGTGGATGACCAACCACCAGTCCTCAACGCTAACACGGGGCTGACACTGGCAGAAGGCGAAACGGCGCCCATCCTGCCGCTTGCTCTAAGTGCAACTGACATTGACTCAGATGACTCTCTGCTGCTTTTTGTGCTGGAGCCGCCCTCCTTAACCATAGGGCATCTGCTTCTCCGCCAAACTCATCCTCCCCGTGAGGAGGAGGAGGAACTGAGCAGGGGCCCTTGGAGGAGACAGGGAGCATTCTATGAGCAAACGGTGACAGAGTGGTGGCAGCGGGACATAACTGAGGGGAGGCTGTTCTACAGGCACTCGGGGCCCCATAGTCCCGGGCCAGTGATGGACCAGTTCACATTTCGAGTCCAGGATAACCATGACCCCCCCAATCAGTCGGGACCACACAGGTTTGTGATACGCATTCATCCTGTGGATCGCCTCCCTCCAGAGCTGGGCAGCGGCTGTCCCCTTCGGATGGTGGTGCAGGAATCCCAGCTCACCCCGCTGAGGAGGAAGTGGCTTCGCTACACTGACCTGGACACAGATGACCGAGAACTGCGTTACACGGTGACCCAGCCCCCCATGGACACAGATGAAAACCACTCACCAGCCCCACTGGGCACCTTGGTCCTGACTGACAACCCCTCAGTCGTGGTGGCCCATTTTACCCAAGCCCAGATCAACCACCATAAAATTGCTTACAGACCCCCGGAGCAAGAACTGGGAGTGGCTGCCCGAGTGGCCCAGTTCCAGTTCCAGGTGGAGGACCAAGCTGGGAATGTGGCTCTGGGCACCTTCACCCTTCACTTGCAGCCAGTGGACAACCAGCCACCCGAGATCCTCAACACTGGTTTCACCATTCAGGAGAAGGGCCACCACATCCTGAGTGAGACTGAGTTGCATGTGGTTGATGTAGACACTGACATGGCCCACATCTCTTTCACTCTCACACAGGCGCCCAAACATGGCCACATGAGGGTGTCTGGACGGATACTGCATGTAGGGGAGGTCTTCCACTTGGAAGACATAAAACAGGGTCGGATTTCCTATGCCCATAACGGGGATGAGTCTCTCACTGATAGCTGCTCCTTGGAGGTCAGCGACAGACACCACGTGGTGCCCATCACTCTTAGAGTAAATGTCCGGCCAGTGGATGATGAGGTCCCCATGCTGAGCCTTCCTGCTGGCACTCTGGGGTCATATCTAGATGTTCTAGAAAATGGAGCTACTGAAATCACTGCCAGTGTAATCAAGGGGACTGATGAGGACACTGATGATTTGATGTTGACTTTCGTCTTGGAAGATCCACCCTTATATGGAGAAATCCTGGTCAACGGAGTTCCAGCAGAGCAGTTTACCCAAAGGGACATCTTGGAGGGCTCTGTCGTCTATGCCCACACTAGTGGTGAGATAGGCTTGTTGCCCAGAGGGGACTCATTTAACCTGAGTCTGTCAGATATGTCTCAAGAATGGGTAATAGGTGGCAATACTATCCAAGGAGTTACCGTGTGGGTGACCATCCTCCCTGTTGATAACCAGGCTCCAGAAATTTCTGTGGGTGAACGGTTTATAGTCGTGGAAGGTGATAAAAGTGTTATAACCTCAACACATATAAGTGCTGAAGATATTGATTCACTAACTGATGACATCTTGTGCACCATAGTTATTCAGCCTACCTCCGGTTATGTTGAAAACATTTCGCCAGCTCCAGGCTCTGAGAAATCAAGAGCAGGAATCGCTGTAAGTGCTTTTACCCTGAAAGACCTCAGGCAGAGTCATATTAACTATGTCCAGAGTGTCCATAAAGGGGTCGAACCTGTGGAAGACAGATTTATATTTCGTTGCTCTGATGGCATTAACTTTTCAGAGAGACATTTTTTCCCCATTGTCATCATTCCCACCAATGATGAACAGCCGGAAATATTTATGAGAGAATTTATGGTGATGGAAGGCATGAGTCTGGTGATCGATACGCCCATCCTCAATGCTGCTGATGCTGACATTCCCCCGGATGATCTAACTTTCACTATTACCCAATTTCCTACTCACGGTCACATCATGAACCAGCTGATAAATGGCACAGTTTTGGTTGAAAGCTTCACCTTGGACCAGATCATAGAGAGTTCAAGCATTATTTATGAGCATGATGACTCTGAGACTCAGGAAGACAGTTTTGTGATAAGACTAACGGATGGTAAGCACTCAGTGGAAAGGATGGTCCTCATTATAGTTATCCCAGTTGATGATGAGACCCCCAGAATGACCATCAATAATGGACTAGAAATAGAAATTGGGGAAACCAAAATTATCAACAACAAAATATTAATGGCAACTGATTTGGACTCTGAAGACAAATCTTTGGTTTATATTATTCGTTATGGGCCAGGACATGGCTTATTGCAGAGACAAAAACCTACAGGTGCCTTTGAAAATATCACACTGGGCATGAATTTCACCCAGGATGAAGTGGACAGAAACTTAATCCAGTATGTCCATTTTGGACAAGAGGGCATTCGGGACCTAATTAAATTTGATGTGACTGATGGAATAAATGCCCTCATAGATCGCTACTTTTATGTTTCCATTGGGAGCATTGACATTGTCTTCCCAGATGTGATAAGCAAGGGAGTATCCTTGAAAGAAGGTGGCAAAGTCACCCTCACAACAGACTTACTAAGCACCAGTGACTTGAACAGTCCTGATGAAAACTTAGTTTTTACTATCACCAGGGCTCCCATGAGAGGTCACTTAGAGTGCACAGATCAACTTGGAGCATCCATCACATCTTTCACTCAGCTCCAACTGGCTGGCAACAAAATCTACTACATCCACACAGCTGATGATGAAGTCAAGATGGACAGCTTTGAGTTTCAAGTCACCGATGGACGTAACCCTGTCTTCCGGACATTCCGTATCTCCATTAGTGATGTGGATAACAAAAAGCCAGTGGTCACCATCCATAACCTGGTTGTCAGTGAGGGTGAAAACAAGCTGATCACTCCCTTTGAACTCACTGCCGAAGACAGAGATACTCCTGACAAACTTCTGAAGTTCATTGTCACCCAGGTGCCTGTTCATGGTCAACTCCTATTCAACAATACCAGACCTGCCACGGTTTTTACCAAGCAAGACTTGAATGAAAACTTAATCAGCTACAGACACGATGGCACTGAGTCGAGTGAAGACAGCTTCTCCTTCACGGTGACTGATGGTTCCCATACAGAGTTCTATGTTTTCCCTGATACAATATTTGAAACAAGGAGACCCCAAGTGATGAAAATCCGGGTGTTAGCTGTTGACGATAGTGTCCCCCAAATTGCCGTGAACAAAGGGGCCTCCACACTTCGCACTCTGGCTACTGGTCACTTGGGCTTCATGATCACAAGCAAAATATTGAAAGCGGAGGACAGAGACAGCCTACATTTTTCTCTCAGGTTTATTGTGACAGAGGCCCCTCAACACGGATATCTCCTCAACCTGGACAGAGGCAACTACAGTGTGACTCAGTTTACACAAGGTATGGCACACTTTTCTTTCCTTATACCCAATGGAAAATGCAGGTCTTATTTTCTGAGGGTATGGCTATCCCCGAAAACTTTGTAAGTAGGGGATCAAAATTGAATCTAAGGGAAGAAAAGGAAAGGGAAACAGAGAGATAGGGGGGCAGTACAGAGACTCACTTTTCTGGGAGAAGAGCTCGCCTCTTGCTGTATGTCGCACTGCAGCGCCCGGCCATAAGGAGGAGTCCGAGTGTCTTTCGATAGCAGCAAGGTATGCTGCCAAGGCAGGAGCTAGACTTGGGTGAATTAAGACTGAAGCAGGCTTTTTAGTTCTGCTTTCTTTGCCACCCCCGTCCTCCGAGTGGCCTGTTGGGTACGCTGCAGGTTGCTCATGAAACATGTGGGCACCTGAGAGAAAGATGTGCTTTCTACATTCTTTGTATTCTTCTTGCTGTTATTTTCACCTTCCATTGAAATAGAGCCTTCAAATCTGTATTACTTTGATTAACTGTGAGAGCAATGTTCTAATCCTGTTACAGTTCTTAGAAACTTTGTAACTGAAAAAAATGTGTTTAGACCTACTTTGTAGGTGTATAATTCTTCTCTAATATTTTATGACTTAGGCAAACACCTCCAGCATCTGCATTCTTGAAGCTAAAGCATTTTTCTAACCTAAATTTTCTTTGTGTGTGGACACAATCTGAGACAGGAAGGGCAGGTGACCTCTGCAGAGTTACTCAGTGACTGAAGGGAGAAGCCCATTCAGTATGCTGGCTTGGGAGGCAGGGCTCTGTTCTCTAGAACGTGCGACCTTCCCTATAGAGGGCTTCGGGTGGCTTTCATGAAAATCTCACCATGTCAGGGTGGAAACTAGATCTCTCCTATGTGGGCTCTGTGAGTGGAGATGAAGTTTACCCTCGGAGCATCCCAGTGGGGGTGTTCTCTTCCCGCAACAGTGTTGGGCTCTAACAAATGCTTTAATAAATGGATGTCGCAAAGTATAGTGTTAAAGTGAACTGCTTGTCTGTTTTAGATGCTGGCAAATAGCCCTGCACTCCAACCTCCTGATTCTTGGCTGAAAGCCTGAATATATTCTAGGGCCTGCAGGGACAGGAAAACCTCAGAGTGCCAAGTGTCATGCCAGACCAGCAGGAAACTTTTGTGTGAAGGCTTTCTGAGGATAGAGATGCCATGCAATCTTAGACTGGTTTATTTTCATGGAAAGTGAAGAGGATGAAAGGAATATATTACAGGATAGAAAATGTGACTTCAAATTGGTCCTCTGACCTGAAAAAGTAATCTGACTTTAAAGATTTTTTTTTTAAAAGGAATTTGTGGAAGAAGACAGGCAGACTATTTAATTTAAATTCTATGGACCAGGTCCAACAGCTGAAAATGTTGGAATATTACATCTTAAATATTGAACCCTAAATTATGCTATTTCAGAGAGAGGTTGTCTCTCTCTCTCTCTTTCTCTCTCTCACTGGTAAGGACTCACCATGATTAGTCTTTACGGTCATTTGTAAATATAGTCAGTTTATTATAACAAGTGTAGATACATTTTTAACATTATAAGAGAAACGAGCACATTCCAATAAGAACCCAAACACTGCTTGGGAAAACTACTGGTAGTTCATCACAGAGCACTCATTTAAGCAAGTTGAGGCTGCAGTTTGGCTCAGGGTGGTTATTTCTGGAGACGAGATGGGTGAGTAAAAATGGAGAGGCTCCATTACACAGCTACTGTGTTACTCTCTTCAAAGAGAAATGAAAGCAGTAGCTTGAGTGAGGACGTCGCTAACTTTGTATTTGTTTTTGTTTTTCTGTTATCACGAAGGGATAAGCTGAACTATATTTTGATGGATTTTCAGTGCACTGGGTTAAGTCAAGTTAGCATATGTGGGCAAAGAAGGTTATTCCTAAATCGATTTGCTGGTTGGTCCCTAGGAGAAGAAAATCCATTCATTTCTAAACCTCATTCAATTTTATTATTAGGAAGACTTAACAAGGTAGAATTAGACAAATTAGAGAAATTATTTCAATGTTGCCTCTTTGCCAGGGTGCCCCTGCTGTCTCCATCACTTGTCTCAAGGACCTGGACTTTTTTCTCTATAATAAGTACACAGTGATATCTTGTGGGAGATACGTTACAGATCACTTTTAGAAACTTCCCCGAAAGAGTTTGAACCAAGGTGTGGTTGCCAGGCATGTCAGTGAACTTAGAATTAAAATGAAAATACAAAATCATGGAATGCTTGTATACATGAACTGAAATAAATCTGATGCATGATCAGTAATTAGAAGAAAAAATTGAAAATAGAGCTACGCTATGACCCAGCAATTGCACTACTGGGTATTTACCCCAAAGGTACAAATGCAGGGATCCGAAGGGGTACGTGCACCCCATTGTTTATAGCAGCAATGTCCACAATAGCCAAACTACGGAAGGAGGCAAGATGTGCATTGACAGATGAATGGATAAAGAAGATGTAGTACATATATACAATGGAATATTATGCAGCCATCAAAACAAAACAAAACAAAACCGAAATCTTGCCATTTGTAACGATGTGGATGGAACTAGAGGGTATTATGCTGAGCGAAATAAGTCAATCAGAGAAAGACATGTATCATATGATCTCACTGATATGAGGAATTCTTAATCTCAGGAAACAAACTGAGGGTTGCTGGAGTGGGGGGTGGTGGGAGGGATGGGGTGGCTGGGTGATAGACATTGGGGAGGGTATGTGCTATGGTGAGCGCTGTGAATTGTGTAAGACTTGAATCACAGACCTGTACCTCAGAAACAAATAATACGTTATATGTTAAAAAAAAAAAAAAAAAAGAAGATAGTAGGAAGGGAAAAATAAAGAGGGGGAATCGGAGGGGGAGATGAACCATGAGAGACTATGGACTCTGAGAAACAGAGGGTTCTAGAAGGGAGGGGGTGGGGGGAATGGGTTAGCCTGGTGATGAGTATTAAAGAGGGCACGTATTGAATGGAGCACTGGGTGTTATACGCAAACAATGAATCATGGAACACTACATCAAAAACTAATGATGTAATGTACGGTGATTAACATAACATAATAAAATAAAATTTAAAAAAAAAGAAGAAAATCCAGTTAATTGTTCGTTGTTTACTGAAAGGAAATAACATTTTTTTTGCTACTAGGTTTTGATCTTCCTAATACTAGTGTGTCTTAAGAAGTGAGTGTTTATATATAATTTATGATGTTTTTGATAGTTTTAGAGTTTCCTATAGAATAACAGCACTATGATCAAAGTCTTTACTTACTTGAGATTTTTTTAGACCTTCTTTAGTCCCTTTTTTGAACCATGAATTATTAACTGAGTTATAAAGAAAATGAAAAGGGTTTTGATTTGTTCCAACTAATCAATATTGCATGCCCTAACATGGACAGAAAATTTGACACCTGCATGTCTTAATTGCATTCATGTTCACTTTTTTAAAAAAGTTATAAAAAAGTCACTTTTGAAGTGGTGATTTATGCAGAGCTTGAGTATACTCATGAATTTTTCCTTTTCTCATACTAGAGCCTTTAGATTTTCTTACAGAGTTAAAGAGCAAATGGGGAAGTTTGGAAAAAGCTCTTTCCACATGACCAGAGGACTTTGTCCTTAAGCTAAGGATGTGTGCTCAGGGTACAGTTCACTTCATTCCTTCCTGATGAATTAAAAGAGTTGTAAGGGGTCAGAGTCATAGGAGTAGACAGGTAAAGAGCTTGCAGGGGCTTCGCTCCTTACCTCTGTCGAAACATCACACATGCGGAGGTAGCAGTCCGAGCGTGGTCCACCAGACCTCTGGGCTCTTTCGTTTTAAGTTAAGAAACATTTGAGCCGTTACTGGATATTAGACCCTAAGCAAAGGACTCTGGGAAGTTAAGACGAAAAAAACAAAACAAAACAAACCCAATCCCAGAAGTTTTCCGCCTTCTAGGAAAGGTAGCCACACAGAAAGACACAAAACCAGGCAGAAATTGGGGAAATTAGAGCAGGGTTAGAAAAAAAATGCTAAGGGGGAATAAAATGTCTTGAATTTGCTTCATCTCCTAGTACCCCTTTTACAAGAAGCTACCCTTAACTATTAGATCAGATTTTCCCCTCCTCAGATGTTGGGTTGTAAGCAAGTCACCTTTCAGAACTGTATGAGCCAAGGGAGCTTGTACGTTTCACATCTGTCAAATGGGGTCACAGAAATTCATGGGGTGTTGATTCCAGTACCTTACATCACTTGAGCTTATTCTATCATAAAGTCATTTTCTTACATATAATGCTTGTAGACTTCATAGCACAAACTTCGTAGACGTCTTAGAAGATGGAAAAACTATAGAGTCCCCCTGAGACACATGAACATTACATGCCACTGTGGAAGCTACTCTTAGCTGTGATCTTGATTTTAAGTAGCCTTGGAAATAACTACTTACTTCCTGGCCCGGGTCAATAACGGTGTATTCCGCGAGCATCACAGAACAGGATGATACTTGGTTTATTATGTTGTCTGTGCTGCGTCATTTAGGAGAGGAACTAGTAAAATGGGTGAATAAATTTTTGAAGTTGTATGTTAGTCAATCACTGAAAACAAACTATGCCGGTATATTTGAGAGCTAGGACAGAAAGCAAAAGAGCATTCCTGAGGCAGGATAACTTTTCACTATGAATAAAGGTTTCAGTTTTTATTAGATGTTTTCTGTTCTAATTGCTTTCTGGGGTCAGACGACTGTTATTTCAGTCTTTGGGATTTAAAATGCCTTTTATTATTTTTTTCTTTCAAACTCTGGAGAGCTTAAAAACAGCCTGTTATATATTGCAAGAGGTAAGAAAAGTCAGCCAGAGGAGGGCAGAGAAGTTCTTTCCTCCAAGGGCCGCCCTCCAGGGAGGGAAAGAGTGTGATTTTGGTAGTGCCAGGAAATCTTTCATGCCTCAGAATATCTCCCTTTCCACCTGTCATGAAGTCTGACATTCCATATTTAGACAGTCACTTCCTTAGTGCATGAACATGCAAATACCACTGGGAGGGACAGCACCTTGCTATTATTATAGCCTCACTCTTGCACTCTGTCTGGGTAACGGATCAGATTTCTGTGGGACAGCTGAAATCAGGGGCTTAGAGATAGAAGAAATCAGATATAGCACTGCTTCCCTTGGAATTAGGAAACCTAAACATGGTTACAGAGAAGTAAGAGCCAATTGAATTTACCATAAGTAATGAGTCACCAATCTCGCCTTAGTAATGAATCATCTTGTTCTTGGGTTATTTTCTAGCTGACATTGACGACATGAAAATATGCTACGTTTTAAAAGACGGGGCCAATGCCACAAGTGATATGTTCCATTTTACAGTTGAAGATGGTGGTAAGTATTCACTCTCCTATTAGTATAAACAAGGAGAGTGACTTTTTTGGTTGTTCTTTGATGACTTCACTACAAAGAATCTGTATCAGGTATCCTTTTCAGCTCACCTGAATTTATACTGAGTGAATTTGTCATTTGCCAATAGATAATCTTACATTCTCAATCTGACACAGTACTACTCTGCAATGAGTATAGATAAATGTTCCGGTTACATTATTTTTGTCTTAGGATTTGTAATGTGCTAAAAAGAAAGACCTATGTAAATAGGATCCCCATGTCCAGTTGTTCAGAATATGTTCTGCATGATGCTGCCTGCTTGAGGTGGCAAGAGGATGTTGGAATCCAGCCCAGCTCCACTCTCAAGCCATGCACCTACCCACATGTGTCTGCCCAAAGGGGGTGCCTTTTGCTAATTTGTACTTGGGTGCTGTGTGGACTAATGCTGATGAATGATTGCATTCACCAGGAAATCGGTGCTAGGCAAATGTGTGTTTTATCTTACCAATCTCAGTATGTCTAATGATTTTCTTAGTTTGGGGAATTTTGTGACTTAGTCTAGCTAAAATTTTCCTCAGTGGGGGTGCCTGGGTGGCTTAGTTCGTTAAGCGGCTGTCTTTGGCTCAGGTCATGATCTCAGGGTCCTGGGATCAAGCCCCACATCAGGCTCCTTTCTCAGGGAGTAGCCTGCTCTCCCCTGCTTGCTTGTGCTTGCTTTCTCCCTCTCTCTTTCTCTGTCAAATAAATAAATAAAATCTTTAAAAAATAATAATAAAATAAAATTTTCCTCGGTGAAGTCTGAAGAATACTGTGCTCTGAGTCTCCCAAGCAGTGTTATTGTCACTGTCCCCCAAAGCCCTGAGTGCTGCTCACTCTCTCTTCAGCTCTCTTCCTAATCCTGTAGGTAGAGAGAAAAACTGGCCACTTCTAGATTCATCATAAAGATGTCTCTGTTCTCTCATGCTCTCAGGAGAAGCAAAAGAATCTCAGGAAGTACATGTGTTGTGTGAACAGGACACAGGAAGTGGGGGGATATGGGGATAAGAGAAGAAGGACGGAGAAAAGAAATGATTCAGATCCAGTCACCTGTTTTCTTACGATGCTTTTTTTAAAAAGTACACTATTATGTCACTACCTCAAAAGGATGACATGCTTACCCTCCATATTTTGTGAAGCATTAAATAGCACTTGTTTAAAATATCATTGGACATAACGTGATCACAGCTCTGAAAAATGGCATCTGCTGGGTGCGTGCAGGAGAGGCAAAAAAGGATGTTAATTTCGGTTCAGCTATTTGATTTTCCCTAAAGGCCGGATGTTTAATAAATTTGATGCCTTTATTTTATAGTAACCAAATCATAGTTTAATATTTTATGTATTGATAAAAGGAATCTTTGTATGAAACCAATTTCTAAGAAGGAAGCCAATTGATAAAGAATAATGTGCTTATTGAATCATGATGCTCAAATGGGAAAGTCTACTGTCAGTAAACTTTAGAGTGGAACTCTGAAATAATTCAAATCTGCATAGTAGATCCAAATTTGTAGACTAAAGTATTGGCTTGAGGCACCAGGTTTGTCACTTAGAATGACTGAATATACCCCAGTAGCAAAAGTATGATTTTCTTTAAAATTACCCAAAAAAGTTTGAAATCAAATAGTTACAATTCTAAGATATTATAGCTTTTACTTTTTAAATATTTTGCTTTTTCGATCTGACGCGGCGCCACTCTGTTATTCCGCCCATTTCTTTCCTTAGCTGGAGAGATTGGTAGCATGTGCTTTAAAATTGTGATTTGTACTTCAACTTTAGAAAACATTATGCTGTATCGTGTTTCAAAATATTAAATGAGCAATGGCTAGTTGAAGAAACTGGGTTTACTTTTGGATTTGCTGAAAATATGGCTGACCGTCTAAGGGTTGTGTTTATGGAAGTAGGAAATACATCATCTTCAGGAGCTTTTTTAGAGCTGGAGTTTCACGTGAAAGGGAAACATTCCAGAGATACTGTTCTTTAACTTTCTTCTAGCCACCGACATGACATTACTTATGAGGCTCGGGCAGATTCTGGCCAACTATCTATGGAACAGAATCTATCTTAATTCACCTGGTATTAGAAAACTTCCCTCTGGCAGAATAAACCCAAGAAACCTGCATGATTAAAAAATAAAAATTCATGTATGTATTTCAAAATTGTTTTTTAGGATTTTTGCACTGTCTTGTAAAATACTCTAACATTTGAATGAGAAATGCAATACTATTTGAAGAGTATCTTGAATGAAATTATGTCTCTGGGAATTATGAGGTATTTTGCCACACAGAAATAAAAAAATATTGGCAATATTTGTGGTAAGAGAAAAAATAAAGCTATCCTTCCTTTCCATAAAAATAATGTTAAACTAAGAGTTTTGATTTTTTGATCCAATTATATATATCTTGTTCTTACAGTCAATAATTTTTTAAAAATAGATTCTAGAAAAAAACCTTTTTGTATAGACTGTAATATGAACCTTTATTTTCAAAATCTTCATGTTTAATAATACAAATTTTACGTAACAGAATACATGTTTATGAAGACACGTATATGATATGTTTTGACACTCCTCAAAGATATATGTATGTCTTAGGAATTATGGAAGGTACTTGAATCCTATGAACAAGCATTATTCATGTTTTTTAGTTGGAGGGATCCAGGTCTCAGAAAAGCCAGGTGACTTCTCCAGATACATCCAGACCTCTGTCAAGGGTAACTTAACTCTTCCCACATAGGGGATGACACACTTCTTGGACCAGTGGGTTTGGCTACCGAAGTCAGCCATAGTGATTTATTATCATCTCTTTTATACAAAGATAGTAAGCATATCCATAAACCGTCTCCATGAAATACATGAAATGCTTCCAGTATTTCACATCTGGGAAGCCAGTTACAGCACCATGGCCTAAAATTAGGAACTGTCTACTCCAATTCTCTTTCCAATCCTTTAAATTCACCTTCTTCGAGTCCTCAAGAGTGCTTTCAGAGGGACGCCTGAGTGGCTTAGTGAGTTAAGCGTCTGCCTTCGGCTCAGGTCATGATCCCAGGGTCCTGGGGATTGAGCCCTACATCAGGCTCTGTGCTCAGTGGAGAGCCTGCTGTTCCCCCTGCTTGTGTGCTCGTGTTCTCTCTCTCTCTCTCTCTCTTTCTCTCTCTCAAATGGATAGATGAAATCTTAAAAAAAAAAAAAGTGCTTTTAGGACAGTGACTAAGGAAATTACTGGAGCAAGCATAATCCTTGAATAACCTAAAAAACTAAATATAACTTTCAAGAGTCAAGAAGAGATTTAGGAAAGCAAAGAGTGGAAAGCCCTTGTTTCAGATTTAATTATACTATCATAAAAAACTAGCTAGCCACAGAAATCTTGTTATGATGTAGTGATGGATTTGGACCACCCATCACTAACGGGATGGTGCTTAGGACAGGTTACCACTTTTTAGCTTGGGGCTGTTACCAAATGGCAGGACTGAAGAAGAATAGGCAATGTCAGGGCTTTACTTCAGGGAGTGCTACTGTGTTTGGATTTAATAAGCGTTGGTTGATATAGCACATGTTACACACACACACGGAGAGAGATTCTTATATTTTAGGATTCTTTCAATTAGATCTTAAACCTTATATAAGATTTATGATTACTTATGCAGTTTTGCCTTCATAGCATTCCTATCAGCTTAGTAAAAACAAAAACATTACTGTTCCTTTTTGGCAGATGAGGAAACGGTCACAGAAATAGGTAATTGACCTTCCTCAAATTTGATAACCAGGCAACTAGAAGCCAGTCTGAATCCCAGGATTGTTTCTGCAAGCAGTAACTTCCATCCTTATTCAGGATAGGCAAAGCAGGGAGTTAACTCGGTGTTTTCTGGGTTCTCCCGACCAAGGTTTTAAAAATATTTAATGGTGAGAATGAAATAGGAGAGGATTTGTCCATAGGCAAAAAGTTATGTCTCTTATATAGTGTGAATTTTTATTTTAGAATTCTTTAAAGGCCACCGTGTACTCAAATTTATAGGGTTCTTTTCTGATATCATACTGTAATTCTTTTTAAAAAATATACGTGGAAAAATATTTAGTCTTTCTAAAGTTTGAATAAGCACAAATCAAATCAACCTTACAGTACCATTTTTTGTTTTATCAATTAAATTACAAAGAAACTTTAAAAAAAACACACACTTAAGGGCGCCTGGGTGGCTCAGTCGGTTGGGCGACTGCCTTCAGCTCAGGTCATGATCCCGGAGTCCCGGGATCGAGTCCCGCATCAGGCTCCCTGCTCGGCAGGGAGTCTGCTTCTCCCTCTGACCCTCCCCCCTCTCATGTGCTCTCTCTCATTCTCTCTCTCTCAAATAAATAAATAAAATCTTAAAAAAATAAAAATAAAAATAAAAAAAAAACCACACTTAATAAGTGAGTCCTGATGACACAGGTATACTTCCATAATGTGTGTGAAGTTGTAAAGTGAGAAAAGGCTTTGGAAAAATCTGTGAAAAAGTAGTTGGGAGTCCTGCAGGATGTAATAATCCACTTAGGATATATGGCTCAACGGAAGCAAAAACTTACAGCCATGTTCATGTCACCATATACTCAAAGAGCAATCTGGAAATTATTCTCAGTGCCCAATAAACATAGAAAACGCTTTTTAGTAATGACAGTTCTTAAAATGTTATGCGGTTCTTAAAATTTTAGATTACAGAGTCTATCATAGTGTAATTTTTAAAATGAGCATTTAGTAATGAAATACAGTTTTTGGAATATTGGTAAAGAACATGAAAATAGTATATCAAAAGGCCATCCATCGAGGTACTCTGGGGCCAGCAATCTACTATATGGTTACAATTTATAAGTTATGATTTACAAGGTCAAACCCTGAGTTGGGAAATGTGCTCTCGTTATCCTTGGCTTCAGCTAAAGAGCCATGTAGCAATCACCTGTGGATTCAGCAGAACCATCTTCCATTTCTTTTTGTTTCACCCTTCCTATCTTCCTAAGGGGAACTCAATACAAAAATACCACAGACCTGGAAAAAACATCCCCATTTGATAACTGCCTCTTTGAAGTCCAATTCCAGATCTAGTGCTCCAGAATTTTAGCAGAAGACAGAAGCATGCATTCTTTTATCCTGCTCCTAATTGAACATATTCTCTGATTTTGTCTCAGCCTTTAAAGCCCTTTAATTTTCCTATAAAGTATTCTAACAGGAAAGTGCTTCTGTCCCTTTTTAGTCTTCTTTCCAAGGAACTTTTCTAGCTCTTTCTTGTGATTCGAAAGGTGGTCTCACACCACTGTTCCTGTTGTGTCCTGCCCTCAACCCTGATGAACTTCATCACTCTTCGACACCTGACTCAAGTGGCAATTCCTCTCCAGAGCTGCTCCCGACATCGTGATGACAAAGTTAGCCACGCCCTTCTTTGTGTGTCTATCCCTACCCTTATCTACAAGAATGTTGTATTCTGGTTATTTGCTAATGTGAAGACCTCTATTAGTAGAGAAGGAACTCCTTCAAATCAAAAAAAGTGTCGTTAATCTTTGTACCACAGCGCCTCCCCGGGGTTGAAAACAGGGTAAATATTTAACAAATATTAAAATGAATGAATAGATAAATGGGAAAAAGACGCTCCCTTTTTATATAAGGATCAATTACATCATATTCTAAGAAAAGCTCTTTGAAACAATTGCCAGTGGACCTCGACATTCCTTTAGAACGTTCTCTTATCCTAGCATTAATTTAAATCCCTGTGGCACCAAGAAAAATTTTTAGTAAAGCTTTCGCATTTTTAAACACATGAAACCAACTGCTGTGAAAATTCTTTTGAAACTTTCAGTGAAATACACTGAAGACTGAAGAGATTCTCAGATTCCCAGTAACGACAAGTTCGGAGCTCATGTTATCCTTAAAGAATTCTTTCCAGGAAAAAAAAAAAAAAAGTTGTCGGTATCTTATATCAACAATTGTACATCTTTAAAATTTAATGAGTAATCGATAATTTCTGTCAATCAGTGTAATTTTAAAGTCAGCACCACTACCTTAAGTATTTTTAATTACCCCGATTTTGTGCCTCATGTGATGAGAGACGGAATGCCAGGTAGAGAAAGAAGTAGAAAGCTCTTACTCGCAGAAAGTATACTCAGTCCCCGTTAAAATGTCATTCTATAAATTTTTATTAGATTCTTGTTTATGTGTTTAAGTTTCAAGCCCTCAGCATCAGATCCAAGACCTTTTTTTTTGATGGGCATAAGAAAGAATTGGGAGATGTGATCATCCATCTGGCTCGATACACTGAGTAGGAGGAGCCCTAGTTTTTTCTCCATTGTGAAAATTGGTTTGCTGCTTCCTCGTTTGACTTCCCGTGTGACTTGGGCGCGTGGCTGGAGAGAGTGCCGTCTCCTGGTTTGGCATTAAAACTGAGGCGTCAGATATGATATCTGTGTTGGCCATTGTAACGTATCTGGTCCAAAGCCAGACATTTGTTGCCTCTGTCTTTGATTATGTCTTTTGGTGCCCAATTTTTCTTTCGCCAAGATCCTTAATTCATACGCTATTGAAGGATATAAATAGCATCTTGACATAATAGGAGAAGCTGCCCAGTCAGTTCTTTATATGAAATGTCAGTTAAGGACAAGGCTTTCAGATTTTTATTCCATATTTGATGACTGACTACTGAGACACAAGCAGACGGGAAGCTCTTCGCTCTATTTAGAAGGAGCACAGATTTTTGCGTGAAAGTGACCAGTAACTCAGGGTTTAAGGCAAAGTCATTATTGACAATTAGCTGGAATTGAGAGCAAAGCCTGGAAAAATAGAAATAAGTGCAGTAAGTCGGAAAACAAGGTTTGAGGACAAGCATTAAAAATTATACAGACATATTCAGCCTAGAGAAAAAAGCAAGCATTCTTGGCAATAAAATTAATTGCTAGTGACATGAGAACCAAAGGAAAGATACCAGTGCCTTAGGGAGTTATAATAAGATGGTGAAGTCATGTCAGGCACTGAGACAAATATTTCTAATCTGCGAGAGAGCGTAAGATCTGCTAGAATACAGGTCCTGGGAAGGGCTGTTAGTTACTATGGCTAAACATTTGTAAGCCTTTCTCTTTTTCTTTTTTTTTTTTTTAAGATTTTATTTATTTATTTGAGAGAGAGAATGAGACAGAGAGCATGAGAGGGGTGAGGGTCAGAGGGAGAAGCAGACTCCCTGCCGAGCAGGAAGCCCGATGCGGGACTCGATCCCGGGACTCCAGGATCATGACCTGAGCCGAAGGCAGTCGCTTAACCAGCTGAGCCACCCAGGCGCCCCTTTCTCTTTTTCAATGAGCAGTTTAGAATGGTTGAAGTCATCAAGGTCTTTCCATAGCAGAGCCCTGCTTTTAGCACATACCTGTACTGTGTCCATGAGAGAAGATACACCTTTTAAATAGAAAAGTATAAAGTAAGTGTTATCAGTTACTATTCTTTAGGTTCATTCCAAAATTATATTTCCTATGGATATACTATTTTATTGGCTTTAATTTAGAGGAAAATTTTCTTAAATGGCTAAATCTTCTGGTAAATATGAATCCTTACTAGTCACGTTTCTAGAGGCTTAGCATGATTCTATTTTTACTCGCAAAATCAATGATAGTCACCTTTTAAAACTAAGCAGATCTTTTTTTTTTTTTAAAGATTTTATTTATTTGAGAGAGAGAGAATGAGAGACAGCACGAGAGGGAAGAGGGCAGAGGGAGAAGCAGACCCCTTGCTGAGCAGGGAGCTCGATGCGGGACTCGATCCCGGGACTCCAGGATCATGACCTGAGCCGAAGGCAGTCGCTTAACTGACTGAGCCACCCAGGCGCCCCCTAAGCAGATCTCTTATAGGTGATTAAAATACCATATCTCAAGTCAAATATTTATGTGTGGTGTATATTACGTAACTCTAATATTCCCATCCTTTCTTTTTAAGTTTGCTCTGGGTGGCTGGGTGAAATAGAAGGTGGTATTCAGTGGTCTAGTACATAGTTGTAATTGGTATGATTCTATATTTGCTAGAACTTAGGCCAATCCAAAGAGAATCAGAATATAATGTAGGAGGAGGGTCAGAGTTTCTCTGGCAAAACTTATTTGCTATAAAGAGGTTCTCTATTCATTTATTTATGGAAATTATGCAACAAGCATTTTGGGAGCACCCACTATATATCAGGCATCTACTGGATTCTGGGAAAATAATGATGACCATAACAGTTGTGATCTTTGACCTGAGGTTCTGATAGGCTCAGATGATAAAATAGTAGACAAATAAAACACTTATACAATGTTTGAAGTATTAGGGAGGTTATCATTAAATCTGAGAAAGAGATGCAGCTATCAGGCATGGCTTCTGAAGGGTGATATTTGAGCTTAGACTTAGGCTGAGATGAAGCCGCCACAGGAAGAAGGGATAGAGAAATGTTCCAAGCTGGGGAGAAAGCACGTGCAAAGGCACTGAGTTCTGTGTGTTCAAGTGACCGGAAGAGCATCAACTTTGCTTAACAAAGCAGAGTGCCACATGAGGTGATGCTGGAGAGCTAGACTGGAGCCCGATGGTGCAGAACCTTATAACCCCGCACAGTGATTTAGAATTTGTTCTAAGGCAAAGCGAACCCTCTCTCCCTAATCATATTAAAGCAAAGGAGTGACATGGTCTAATTTATGTTTTGAGAAGATGACTCTTACAGCCGTAGAGGATTCAGGGGAAGCGACAAGGGGGAAAGAGAGAGTAATAGGAGGCTGGTGCCGTAAGACAGATGTGATATGGAAAGAAGACAGGCTTGATATAATTTTGGATCTCAATCTATAGGACTTACTGACAGATTGGATTGTGGGGGAAAAGGGGAACATAAGCATAATTCTGGGTTTCTTGGCCAGAAGAGAGTGGTGGTGCTATTTATTGAGATGGAAGAGACTTGATGGGCGGGGTATAGAAAAAGTTTCAGGGAGGAAATGAGGGGTCATTTTGAACATATTAATTATGAGATGCCTTACTTTGAAATGTGTATACAGGAAGGCCAGCCTATTGACCCTGCTTATCTTCCCGTCCATCGGAGGAGTTGGGAGCACAGCCAAATATTGCTTCTGCCCTTTGCAGTAACAGCGACATGACCCTGAGCTCAGTCACTGCGTCTTTCTTAGCCTCGGTTTCATATGTCAAGTGGGCCAATAGTCGTCCTCTAGCTAATAAGGTTCTTTTTGAAGGTTAAGTAGGATAATTCATGGAAGTGGGATCATTCATGCAGCACACTTCCTGTCTCTAAGGAATGACTGTGCAGGTAGCTAATGTGCTTTTGAGATTACCTCTCAGATGCTTTCCAGGGCTTTTCTTCCTATTTTTCTTTCATTTCTTGCTTATTTCCCCCCTCTCTCTCTTTCCCCCTTCTCTCCTTTTCTTTCTTCTTCCTCTTTCTTATCTTTCCCACAGCAGCTGTTTGGAAAATTTGATTGTTTGTTTTTGTTTGGAGAGATGGGATAAGACAGGGATGCAAGTGGAGAAATGGGGAATGCTTCTGCAATGCTGAGTTTAAAGGCTAAGAATGCTTCCAAAGTCATTTTGCCATTAGCAAGGAGCTACACAAAAATTTTCATTAAGCTAGTACTAAAGAGTTTTCCCTGGGGTCAAATAACAGAAATACAAAATACTATCTCTTTTTTTTTTTAAAGATTTTTTTTAAATTTATTTATTTGACAGAAAGATAGCACAAGTAGGCAGAGCGGCAGGCAGACGGAAAGGGAGAAGCAGGCTCTCTGATCGATGCGGGGCTCGATCCCAGGACCCTGGGATCATGACCTGAGCCGAAGGCAGCCTCTTAACCGACTGAGCCACCTAGGCGCCCCCAAAATACTCTCTCTTGAATTCAGTTTATATATTTTATTTCTTTTTAATAACTAGAAGTGTAAATTTTATAGACTTGAAAGTTAAATAGAGTAACCAGCTTTGATTTAAAAAAAAATAGCACTCTGAAACATCTGGGGTTAGCAAATGTGAGGCTCCAGTGTAGTTTCGACTGCAAATCTAATACACTGAGCCGTAACTAGCTGAAGACACGGATAAAATAAACAAGTATTAAAGCCATGTGTCTTTCTGTAATTATCCAGTGAGGTCCAAAGGGACAAATGTCACACCTAATCCTGATTGCAAGTAAGGAAAAAATAAAATTTAGTGAGGCTTAACTTCGTGAAAAAGTGGTGAGTGAGCAACGCACACAAATAAATACAAGTAAGTGTCTTTGTTCTTGCTTCACAAATGTAGATTGCTATCTAATGTGCATTTTCCTAGGAGCAAAAATGTTTGTGTAAATGAGAAAAAAATAATTTTCTCTAATATTCTGTTTTAGAACAGTTAGTGTAAACTTACTGAAATTATCAATTTATGAATCTCGTTCTGCCCATAAGAACCAAAAAATCAATTGCCAAGTAGCTGTGTAGAAGTAATTTCTCACTGAAGGAATAAATGCCATGTAAAGGAAACAATGTAGCTTCAGAAGTTTACATTTAGAATTCTTCCAGTGCTGTTATGGTAGAAGTTTCCAAAATGAATTATTCAGTCCTGGCTAGGAACCATTTAACATAAGATTTACTTTTTGCAAAGGGTATCAGTATCATTGGTACCAAGAAATTAAAAGAAAAAGATGAAGGGAAAATAATTATAGCGCTATGTTTGGTTTTCAATTTAGCACTATTTTTTTTTTTATTCTTCATGTAAATTTTGAACTAAGCTGGGAAAATAACTCCCTCATTAGTAGCTTTTGATGAAGGAAGCCAAGACACAATTCTTTCTCTTTGTTTCAAGAGAGCTCTCACTACATTCTTCCAAGCTGAGACAGCAGAAGTACTTACTCTCCTTTTTTTTTTTTCCTGCTGGTTAGCTCACTTCAGAAAGGTTTAATTATTTCATCTTGGTAATGCCCCCACCAGCTACGTTTAACTCCACTTATGTGACTGTTACAGGCGTGAGTTGAGAACACAGAAAACAGTGTTCTCAAGCTTAGCTCAAGAGAGCCACCTGAGAAATTGAAAATCAAGTGGTAAAACTGGTCAGTAGACTTCAGAAATGCAGGAGACAGAAAAGAACCATTCTGTGTTCCCATAATTCTTCTCTTACTTCATTTTATGTAGAAATAGCCCCAAATAAAGGGCACTGCATCCTTGCTATAAAATTAAGAAAGGCAGGGTACATATAACCATTTCAGAAATTATTATTAACCTTTAACAAAAAATTACCCTTGCTGCCTAAAGCTCAAGAGTCATTTTGTTCCACCATGCATGTCCATCCGGTTACTAAATCCAGTTAATTTTACCGGCTTCCTGAATTCCTGTTGAATCAGATTCCTTCATTAACTTCATTCCTGTTGATCCGTTAGAACCATGTTGAGGTTTATCTTAAATGACTGAATAGATATAAACTGCTTAAATATAAGGACTGGTACAGAGTAAGTGCCAAATAAATGTTAGCCATTTCCCCCACTATAATATAATACCGTACCTTTGAGAGCCAGGATTCTTATCTTTGCTTTTCATTGATGTATCCTCAGTGCCTGGCACACATAGATGCTCAAGAACTATTTATCGAGTGAATGAATACATTTTCCCTAATGTGATTTTCCTAATGGATTTCTTTGTCTCTCATGACTTTCCCCTCTGATCCAGGTATACCATTTCCATAGTTACCTAAAAATACAAACGTGATTTTTAAATTGTCTTAAAAAAACAAAACAAAACAAAAACAAAAAAAAATTCTGTCTTCCCCTCTGCTGCCACAGTTGACTTTCTAGCATGCAAATCTGATGCCGTCTTTATTTTCCAACTCGCAAATTGTGCCTTGTTAAGCACCAGATAAAATTCAGACCCTTGTTGATGTACACACTGGCCACTACTGATCTATCCAGCCGCACCGCCTACTCGGGGTTTCCACACGTGCTGGGCTAGTTCACGTGTCCTGCCTTCTCTCTTTCTTCCTGAATATCCTTCCTCCTGCCTCCATAAGAGACTCAGTCTGGATAGCAGTTTCTTCCTGATTTCTTCTACTCTTGTCCTTAGGGTCAGACATCACCTTCTCTGTGTTTTGTTTTGTTTTGTTTTGTTTTGTTTTGTTTTATGTTGTGTTACTCACCATACATTACATCATCAGTTTTTGATGTACTGTTCCATGATTCATTATTTGCATATAACACCCAGTGCTCCATGCAGAATGTGCCCTCCTCAATACCCACCACCAGGCTAATCCATCCTCCCACGCCCCTCCCCTCTAGAACCCTCAGTTTTTCAGAGTCCATCGTCTCTCATGGTTCGTCTCCCCCTCCGATTCCCCCCCTTCATGCCTCCCCTCCTGCTATCTTCTTCTTCTTTTTCTTCTTTTTCTAACATATAATGTATTGCTTCAGAGGTACAGATCTGTGATTCAAGTCTTGCACAATTTACAGTGCTCACCATAGCACATACCCTCCCCAATGTCTATCACCCAGCCACCCCATCCCTCCCGCCCCCCCCCACTCCAGCAACCCTCAGTTTGTTTCCTGAGATTAAGAATTCCTCATATCAGTGAGGTGATATGATACATGTCTTTCTCTGATTGACTTATTTCGCTCAGCGTAACACTCTCCAGTTCCATCCACGTCGTTGCCAATGGCAAGATCTCATCCCTTTTAATGGCTGCATAATATATAGACCGCATCATAACCACTCATATTTGTATTCAGGGATGATACTCAAAATGTTTATGTATAGACCCACATACGATCTACATAGTAATTTAAATCATGCCAATTGATTGATATATATATAAAGTTATATATACACATATATATACACATAAATACATATACAGTATATGTACAATACATATGAATGTGTACATATATACATTATATATAAAATTGTTTACCAAGTGATACACATGGCAGCATAAATAATATACTGTATAAGATTGTTCATACACTGTGTAGTATAAAATATATGTATAAAAGTGCTTACAAGTATATTTTTATAGTACAGATTACTCACCAAATCACTAATAATTTAAGTGTATTTTATTTTGATGTCATCTTTTATTTAAAGTAGCTTCCACAAACTAAAAAATACCCTTCCTGGGCCATGATTTGACATGAGATCAAACTTTTCTGAGGACTTAGCCCTTAAACTGGTTCTTGCCAAGGGGCTGGTAACTCCAGTTGGTAGAAAATTGCTCTTAACATCAGTGATACTGTTTATGGTATTAAATCTACTCCTAGATTTTTTTGAATTAATGGGTGACATCCAGATTATTTCTGAGACTAAAAAATACAGGATACTTTTATATATTCAATATCACTATTTATAGACAAAACTATAGAAATTACTCGCTAGAGTGCAAGGTTAGTGGAACTTAAAATTTTAGGACCAGTGAGAGGCAGTGTAATATGTTGGTTAACAATATGAGCTCTTTGAGGCTTTCGGGGTTTGAATCTTGATCCTGCAGTTTTAAATCTTTCTGTCTATCTGTTAATCAGTACAGATGGCATTCTCCATCTTAGAAATTGGTATATCAGCTTAGAACATACCACTTTGTGCTGCAGTCCTTTATATACAAGCTTCTCCCCTGCAGGGGCTACTTCGTTTAGATCTCCTTGTCCAGTGCTAGTCTCCACATGGTATTTAGTAGGAGGCCAGTAAATATTTGCAGAGTGAAGCCACGAATAAATGCTAAACATAAATAACTGGTTTCTACTTTCTCTTAAAGTTGTATGTGGAATTATTTCAGAAGTGAGGAGAGGAATCTAAAGGAAAACAGAATAGTCTTACCAGTTTAAAAAACGTAAAATAAATGGAAGCTGGTGTTTACTTTTAAATATCTTTCAAACACACATAGGTGTATACAAACATATGTTTTTCCAATATTCTTTGCATAGGTTTTATGGTGACATCAAACTCTGTCTTGCTTATTATAATATGGAGTTTCTTTTCCTATGGATATGTTTCTAGGTGAGAGATCTAGCTTTTAGACATTTCAGCATTTGTAGATGCTGAAATTTCTTCGACTTACTTATTATAATAAGCAAGCTGGATCTTATGATTTATGTTAAGACACCATTGAGAATGGAATGAGTTTATACCCTACCGTAATAGACTCACTCTTATCCCCTTTCTGCTACATGACTTTAACAAACTGAGATAACAACCAGCCCTTTCCCCGCCCATCCCCCTGTCCAAGCCCACCTGAAGTCTGTATGTGGTAAAAGTCACCATTCATAAAAAAGGCACTGAGTCAATTAAATGACATCTGATATCTATTTCATTTAATTTGGGAGAAAAATAACACTGTAAGAGATAAAATGGATTATCAAAGCATTTTATATTGGAGATTTTTCTAAATAAATGATGTTGCTAAATGATGTGAAAATGTCAGAAATAAGTCATTTTTCAAGATACCCATCTTTGAGTCTCTATTTTCACCTGCTTAACTAAATATTCACTGTACAAATGTATGTGCTGAATGTGGTGAAGACCATCTGTTATAGCCTTCAGAATTATAGATACCATATAGCATTTGATTTTGAGATTTCAGAGAAAGGATTGTCTTTTAAATAGAAAATTCCCAGGGTGCCTGGGTGACTGAGTCCGTTAAGTGTCCAACTCTTGATTTTGGCTGTGAGATCAAGCCCTGCTTTGGGCTATGCACTGGGCATGGAGCCTGCCTAAGATTTTCTCTCTCTCTCTCTTCCTCTGCCCCTTACCCTTCTTCTCTCTCTATCTCTCTCTTAAAAAAAAAAAAAAAGAAAAAGAAAATTCCCAAAGTTTTAATAATGTTGATCAAATCACCATTTTATTATATTCATATGCAGATAGTTTTAAAAAGTCTTACCACTTACTAAAAAATTAAAAATCACTTTAGAGTTCTTAAAGCAGTTTTTTCTATAAAAAACTGAAGTGAATTGAATCCATGTAGTTAAAAAACATGGATTAAAAAAGCACATTGGACACTTTGTTATTACTATTCACAAATAATCGACAGTAACCACAAACAGTTGTAAATACAGTGGCTTACCTTGTGAATTTCTGAAACTGAATTTAGGAATCAGAAGCAGCAGGGCAGACGGGGTGTATACACTGGCTGTGGTTAAGGGCTCTTCTGCAATGTTCTAGAAAAACATGATTCTGACTTGTTAGGTAGTTGCTTAATCCCTGGTGATTGTGTTACTTGGCCCAAGATTTTTTTGTTTTATTTTGTTTTTGTAAGTAATAGATACAACCGAATTCACGATTAAAACTCCTTTGAATCAACAAAGGTAGTTTAATACAGTTTCTACCATATTCTTATTTCTTCCCCAAGGATAATATACCATATAGACTAGGGGTGCCTGGTGGCTCAGTCATTAAGCATCTGCCTTTGGCTCAGGTCATGATCCCAGGGTCCTGGGATCGAGCCCCGCATCAGGCTCCCAGCTCAGCGGGAAGCCTGCTTCTCCCTCTCCCACTCCCCCCTGCTTGTGTTCCCTCTCTCGCTGTCTCTCTCTCTCTGTCAAATAAATAAATTTAAAAATATATATATATATACCATATAGACCCCCTTTTAATATTTTAATGATCATTTAGTACCTTTATTCATTAGAATTCAGAAAGCATTTTGTATGCATTTCTGTTCCATCAGTTACTTGAGGCAGGCAGTTACACACACACCCACACACACACATCTCGAGTGCGAACCTTGTATATTCATACTATTTGGGAACCAGTTTTATACTTTAATAAATTAGTAACTTTTCCTGCAACTAGCACCCAAATTGGCCTCTTAAACAATAAGATGACAAGGGCTGGGAATATTTTATTATATTTTGAATTACTTCCAGATGGTAACTGAATTCGGCACTTAATTCTTACAGTAGTTAGGGAGCTTTATCAGATGCTGTTCTTCTGTTGTCCCCATTTCTTTTAATGGTATGTCTGTTCTCTCAATCATCTGAACCTCTTTTAACTTCCCTCCCCCCCATCCTCCCCCTAACCAGTCCTCACAACCTGCTGCTTTTCATTCACACACTCTTCTTGGAGCCTTTCTGTGCCTTCCGTGGGCTTCACCCAAGTACTAGGAGTCGTTGAATCATTCCACTCGTCTCTAACTCATCTCCCCTCTCCAGTCTCCCTACCTGCAAGTTCTTTCTGAACAAAATGCTTCACAGAGGAAGTCTCTGCATGTGTAATTGAATGGGATTTGGAGTTCATCCTGGATTTGGACTCGGAAAACTTAGGTCCAGCTCTCCGCTTTGCCACCTGTTACCAGTAGACAACAGGCAAGTCCAGTAAGCTTGCCTTTGTTAAGCTTCAAGTCCCTTAAACTTCTATTTTCCCATCTTTAAAAATGAGAATGTAATGTTGATGGAGCAGTCTCTCAGCTGTGTTACAGGGACTATGTGATACAAGGAAGGTGGACATAGAATGTAATGAATCCATGATGTATACTGTTATCATTGATGTATCTTTCTTTGGCATCATTTTTTTTTGTCACTCACCTGCTCAAAACCTTCAATTTTCTTCCTTTATCTACTGACTAGATTGTGCTGTAGGTTATGCAATTACAGTCAGCCACTCTATGGCCCCAACCAACCAACCAACCCTTCCTTCTCTATCTTCCCCTGTTTACCTATGTTCCCCCTCAAATGGATTTCTCACCATTACACCTACTTATAATTTCACCAATCAACACAGTTATTCATGTTATACCTTTTTTAAAGTATGATTTCATGTTTCTCTACTTATCTTTAAAGATTTATTTATTTTAGAGGGGCAGGGGAGGGGCAGAGGGAGAGGGAGAGAGTGAATCGCAAGCAGACTCCCTGCTAAGCGCAGAGCCCCATGCAGGGCTCGATCTCACGACCCTGAGATCATGACCTGGGCCTAAACCAAGAGTCAGACACTTAACCAACTGAGCCATCCAGGAGCCCTGCTCTACTTGTCTTTAAAGGACCACTCATGTCTTAGTGTCTATGAAACTTGTCAGATCACTCTATCCCAAAGCAAGCTCTTCTTCCCGTATTTAGACCAATGATTCTCAACTGTGGGCGATTTTGTCCTGGAGAGGCTATTTGGCAGCATTTGGAGACATTTTTGACTTATCAAATTGGGGTGGGGGTCATCTAGTGGACAGAGAAGGTAGAGATGCTGCTAAGCATCCTACAATGCACAGGACAGCCTCCTACAGCGAGAACTGTCTGGTCTAAAATGTCAATAGTGCAACTGGTGAGAAACTCTGGTGTGTCCTCTCATAGAATTTATTATAACCCTCTAGACAGCAAGATTTGGCAGGACAGTCTAATAGCCCTGATTTGTTTCTAGATCCTAATCATATTTTTAAAATCTCCCAACAATTACTTCTAGTGGACAAAGTTTTTTTTTTAAAGATTTTATTTATTTATTTGACAGAGAGACACCACGAGAGAGGGAACACAAGCAGGGGGAGCGGGAGAGGGAGAAGCAGGCTTCCCGCCGAGCAGGGAGCCTGATGTGGGGTTTGATCCCAGGACCCTGGGACCATGACCTGAGCCAAAGACAGACGCTTAACGACTGAGCCACCTGGGTGCCCCAAAGTTGTTTTTTTTTTAATAGAAAGCATTTGTTTTCCACATGATTTGAATATTTGGAAGCCTCCTTTTCTTGCTCATGTCAGAGACCGTTATAAATCTACTATCTTTTTTCCTGCACTACCAGCTTTTGCTGTTTTTCTGTGATCCATTCTATTAGCAGTTTGTACAATATGCTTTGCTATTTTCAATCAAAAATGATGCAGAAGTGAAGTAACTCAGACTGAGAAAGACAAATACCATATGATTTCACTTATACGTGGAATCTAAAAATCAAAACAAATGAAGAAACAAACAAAAAGCAGAATGAGACCTATAAATACAGAGAGCAAACGGATGGTTGCCAGAAGAAATGGGGCAGGGGGGATGGGCAAAATGGGTCAAAGGGAGTGGGAGATACAGACTTCCAGTTACGGAATGAATAAGCCGTGGGAATAAAAGGCACAGCAAAGAGAGAGAAGAATGTAGTCAGTGGTATTGTAATCATGTTGTATGGTGACAGATGGTAGCTCTACTTGGGGTGAGCATAGAGGGACATGTAGACTTGTCGAATCACTATGTCATACACATGAAAATAATGTAAAATTGTGTGTCAACCATATTCAGATTTTTTAAAAATTTACTTAGAAAAATATATACATGGGCACCTGGGTGGCTCAGTTGGTTAAGCGACTGCCTTCGGCTCAGGTCATGATCCCGGGGTCCTGGGATCGAGTCCCGCATCGGGCTCCCTGCTCCGCGGGGAGCCTGCTTCTCCCTCTCCCACTCCCCCTGCTTGTGTTCCTGCGCTCGCTGTCTCTGTCTCTGTCAAATAAATAAATAAAATCTTTTAAAAAAAGAAAAATATATACATAAGCAAAATTTTTATCAGCTTGCATCCAGCTAATCCTACACTGCAAAACCATTAGGAAACATCTTTGGAGTTCCAGAACATCAACACAGCATATCATCATTATAAGCCTTCTTTTGTATCTTACCTCCCCTTCCCCGTTTCCTCATGCCTACTTCCACCTCATTGGCTCAGGAGTCATATCTGCTCTTTCTTGTCCTCCTAACACGTGTCTGCACGCATGCACACGGGCACACATACACATGCCTGCGCACACAAGTTTTAATGAGAATCTTTTTTTATTTGTCCCCAGTGGTGTGCATCCAGGTAAAGAGAGCTTTTGTTGTAAATGACTTTAAATTCCTTACGTTTGGAACCACAACCAAAGTGTGGGAGGAAGAGAAAGATATTAGCTAGGCTAGCTATGATGTGCTGCCTGAAATTACCCAGAGCTGTCATGTCATAATAATCTTCCTGTCAATAGAAGTATGAATGGCCATTGTCAAGGGTGTTAAGACTGATTATTAGATAGGGTGAGACTGGATTAGATATTAATTCTAAATTTCTGGGATTTAAGCTTCACTTGAGAAAATGATCTTTCAGATGAAGATTGCTAAATCCTTATCTTGATAAATATATAAGAAGTTAAGAGCTTTTCCTTAAAAACATTTCCACTTTACTACCTGAAAGACTATTACAGTGAGTTTTCATGAATAAGATTTACTTAAAGTTTTCTTTTTGCACAAATATACATATTCATCATAGGAGAATTCAGAATATAGAGCTAAAAATAACAGAAATCATCATAATCACAGAAGGACTAACCAGGGAAAATCATGATGAGCATTTAGCTGTGTATCTTTCCATATCATGTGTTTTACCAAAAAAAAGGGGGGGGCATCATTCAACATATACTAGTCTGAATCTTGGCTTTCATATTTCATACCATGTTTTGCATATCTTTCTAGAACAACAAATAAAGATCTCCAATGGTTTTTAATGATGGCTTTGTATCCCACTGTATAATTATATTCCACAATTTATCTGAGTAATTGCAGACCTTTTTAAAAGTCTATATTTTTAGGAGATGAATTATTAAATGACTCTAATGCAATTAACATGACTAATTATGGCACTCCTGTTCCAGGGTGAAAAGATATTTTTAGATCCATCTACATTCTCTCTTCCACTGCTAACAGGTGGAATCAAGCTGCATTCTTATTGCTTTGAAGAGTTGATGAGCCCAATACCCTCTTTGGCATTCCTTTTCCCTCTTAGTGTTAATGGAAAGAAAGTATGGGTTGTAATGATCTTTTGAACTTTGAATTCCTGGCATGCTTATTCAGAGCAACTACTAACTCAGAAGTCATTTTCCATCCTCCAGTGATAAGCTGTACATAAACAGAGTTTCCTTAATATTTGCTAATGGTTCTTGTTCTACCAGTTTCTCTCCCTTTCCTTCAGTATAAAAAAATCACACTAATACATTTAAGAGATAATTTTATAAAAAGTATTAGACAGTTATCTGTTAATTACATACCCTTAATGTAGCCACCATTGCAAGATTTGTGGTGGCCATTTGGTAGTGGGCCAGCAGAATGAAAGAAGAGAAAGGGAACAGTATGTATTGAATACTTTCTATGTGACAAGAAATTTGCCCAAGTTAACTCATTGACTTATTATAAGAACAATCCGTGGGCGCCTGGGTGGCTCAGTTGGTTAAGCGACTGCCTTCGGCTCAGGTCATGATCCTGGGGTCCTGGGATCGAGTCCCGCATCGGGCTCCCTGCTCGGCAGGGAGTCTGCTTCTCCCTCTGACCCTCCCCCCTCTCATGTGCTCTCTCTCATTCTCTCTGTCTCAAATAAATAAATAAAATCTTTAAAAAAAAAAAAGAGAACAATCCGTGATTTCTGTTATCTCCATGTACTTAGGAAGAAAGCGAAACTCAAAGAACTGAAGTAAAGTTCTCAAAGTTATTCTATTAATTTCCTATTGCTGCTATAACAAATGGCCACAGACTTAGTGACTTAAAACAACACAAATTTATTATCTTAAAGGTTTGGAAGTCAGAATTCTCAGATGGGTCTGACTAGGCTAAAATCAAAGTGTAGGCAGGGTTATGTTCCTCTGGAAGATCTAGAGGAGAAAGTGTTTGTTTTCTTGCCTTTCCCAGTTCTTAGAGGCTGCCTACATTGCTTGGCTAATGGTCCCTTTTTCCATCTTCAAAGCTAGAAGTGTAGCATCTTCAAAAATTTCTCTAATGCTGACCTTCTGCCTCACTCTTCCACTTCAAAGGATCTTTGTGGTGATATTGGGCTCATCTAGATATTTCACGACAATCTCCCCATCTCACAGCTAGCTCATGAGCACCTTTAACTTAATATGCAATCTTAATTCCCCTTAGTCACACAAACTAACATATTCACAGATTCTGGGAATTAGATTGCAGATTCTTTGGAGAGCCATTATTCTGCCTGCCAAAATCATCTTACAAGCCAAGTGATGAGTCAGGTCCAGGTTTGTCCACATGTTGGTGGAAATCGAGGGACACAGATAGGTCCTCCTATGCAAAAGTATCTAACCCACTGCCTGCCATAATACCTGAGATTGCATCATTAGAATTAGTTTCTTTGAGGTTCATATGCAAAAGTCATCAAGAATTTCTAAGAGATCTTCAAGAGAAGATTTATCAGCAGCTTACTGAGTACACAAGAAGTAAAGGAAAGGGATTTTAAAAAAGGTCATTAAAAGGGACAGTGTAATGATGCTAATTTCTTTCTAGCCTATTACATCATTTGGCCTACAGCTAGTCTTAGTGGTAGGATTTCCCCATTACTTAGGGATACATGGCATGTACAAACAGCATTGGAACTTTTCTTTGATGTATTTTCTGTATTATTAATCCGTATTTACGGCTATCTTGTTGATACTTGACAGTTTAAAGAAAATCAAATGGCCCACCACCAACTATAATTGAGAAGGAAGTTTATCTACAGAGATTGACACTAAGTGTAGTCAATTCAATTGGACAAAATTTTGCTAAATTCTTAGCCTGTGCAAGCCACATTGCTTAAGGTTATAGGGCTTACAAATGCTTTAGCAGATTCTAATTGTGTCTCTAATTCTGGGTAGATACTGACATACAAAAGTCTATATTTATAAATTCAGACCAGAGTGATCTAGACAAATTAAAGAAAGAAGTTACCTGATTCACACCCCTATAAAATTAGGTACCTGGCCCCAGGCAGGATCTCTGAGCCTGAGCTAGAATAAGGTAAGGATAGGTTTCCAGCCCAGAGCCTAGGGGGCAGAAAGCTAAAATCCACAGTTGAACTGAATTGCCAATTAAAGATGCTGAGAAGTGTTTTGCAAATATTATATGAGGCAAAACGACAGATCCTAAAGAAACCAGGAAGGGGCAACCACTCAAAAGGGAGGGAGAAAGGCTGAATCTGGACAACATAGGGCCTCTTGACCACCCTGGGGTGAGGAGGGAGATGTTAGGGCCCCCAGAACTTTGGGGTCCAAAAGAAGGAGTCCTATTTCTAAGATGTATTATCCCTCTCCTCAGTATGGATCCTGTCCCAGTCAGGGTATCCTTCACAGCAGAAGTAGATGGAGATATTTCTAATCATGGCTTGCATGAAAACGGGTCCTGGACTAGGAAAGTCATCATGTGTTTTTAGGTCCGGAAGAAAAACAAATTCTTGTTGGCTGACCGTATACTGAAATGAAGTCCAGATGTCCCCAGGCCTTGAGGAAAGTGAAATAAGCTGACAAAACATCAGAAGAAAGAGAGTCATGGAGGGCATAGGTCGGGACAGGAAGAGTGACAGAGAGCAACCCCAAACAAGGACCAGCCTTGGACGAAGATAGCGCACTGGAAGGAGAGCAGGGGAAGCCACATGGGGTGGGAGAAGGACCAGCCAAATAGCTTCATATGTTGTGTGACAGTGGCAAGCTGATCTGTACTACGCAACAGTCCCGTAACCTGTACCAAGCCAAATAGGGCTGTATCAAAGGTGACATCTGCCGATACTTGTCCAAAAGGCAGTTTAATAACATATTTTATGAAAAAGAGTGGTTGGCTAGGCTATGCATATTCAAGCAATAAAACATCCACAAATTGCGAAGCTGCAGGGAAAAAAAAGTATTAACTGTTTCCTAACTCTTATTTCTGAGGCTAGTCTAGCTCTTCATAATATTTAGCACTGAGGAATCCAATCATTTTCATGAAATTTGCCGAACTTTCTTCTAAGTAACATAAATTAAGTAATATTTACACTTGCGTTTTAGTGGAATAAATACAGGTTCATTATCTCCTTACGGTTCTAGTGCCAGAAAATTAAATCCTGAAAATATAGTTTGAAGATGATAATAGCTTCCTTCCTGTAGATTACCTATGGCTTAGAGAGGATAAAATACCAATTCTTGTCAGATATCAGAATCGCCTGAGGAGTTTTTAAAAATGCAGGCTCAGGAATCTGAATGTCTGAAGCTGGGCACAAGCATTGATATAGATATAGATATATAGGTAATCTCTATAGTTTATATATGTATATAAAATAATATATCTATAAAATTATATATATATATATAATAGAAAGCAGCCAAGATTACAAAACACTGATTTAGAAAAAGTAGGTTCAAAATCCAGCCTGAAATTCTGACCTCTTTTTTTATATGCTCATTTAACTGACCAAGCTAAGTCTACATTGCTCGAGCAGTGGTTCTCGCATTTTAGCATGCATCAGAAAAACTTGGAGGGCTTGTTAAAACACAGATTAATGGACCCAACCCCCAGAGGATGTGATTCAGTAGGTCTAGGGTGGGGCTCAGGCCATATCAATGCTGCTGGCACAGGAAGCACATTTTAAGAATCTCTGCTTTAAAAAGATGATATAAAATAATTAAGCAGAGTTTATACCTGGTAGTATTTTTTTCCATCCTACTGCCTGTTCAAATGACCTCAGAGATTCAATCTATGACCCAGAGTTAGTATCAAACACAAGATTTCAAGTGCTTTCTTTTTGTCATTTCTGGCAAAATTTTTTTTTTTTTAAAGATTTTATTTATTTGACAGAGAGAGCACAAGCAGAGGGAGAGAGAGGGAGAAGCAGGTTCCCTGCTGAGCAAGGAGCCCGATGTGGGACTCAATCCCAGGACCCTGGGATCATGACCTGGGCCGAAGGCAGCCGCTTAACCGACTGAGCCACCCAGGCGTCCCTCTGGCAAAATTTTTTGCAAAAAAAGTTTAGCTGAATATTGAAATTTTAAGCTTTGAAGTATTTAAAACCTAGCTGGAGATACCCGGAGGCGGGGGGGAGGCCCACAGTCAATTTGTTTGTTCATCTTAAATGAGTTACCATGTCTGTCTGGCAGAATATAAGCACTATGCAGAGCTTGTTAACACATGCATACTTTTTTTTATTTTGTCAAACATAAAAGAAGAAATATTTGAAAATACTAAATTAAATTATGAGAGTGTTTGAAATCCTTCCCCTGCTCCTCCTTACATAAAGAAAATTTCCATTGTTAACTGTTGGTGAATTGGGGTAAGGAATGGGGAAGAAAAACTTTTGGTTAAGAAATGTGTGGAAAGGGTTTTTAGGGTCCTTGTTGGGTGTGAATTGTGATGTAATTGTACCTTCACTATGTCCTAAATAGAATTTCAATAACTACTACTATTTATTGTGCTCTTTCTAAATCTATATATTGGGCTCTTCTCAACTGGGGTTCCATGAGAGGATTAATCCCTAATGCCTGAAAGCATCCATTATATGAAATGAATTCACTTCTTTAGCATGCATTTGCAATGGTTCTTGCTATGTACCACTGAGAGAATTGAGAAAAATAATCATTCACATCATTTCCCAGAGGGCTGGAATCCAGACATGGCTCCAAGCACTTTGTAGTTAATAGCTTACTTAATTCTCACAACTATCTGACAAGTGGAGTCTATCATTTATCCCCATTTTTACAGGTGAGGAGACTGAGGTACAACTAAGTAACTTGTCTAAGGTCATATAGTAAGTAGTAGAAGCAGTATGCAAGCCAAGAGTAGTGGAATCCATGTTCTTATTTGCTCTGCTAACACTGTGTTTATTATAGTTCCAATGTTTCTTAGGCTTGTGTTTCTTTTAGATTTACTTAATGCTGAGTCAGTAAGTGCATCTAGTGCTGCAGTGCATTTAGGCTCAAAGATTGTCCCTTAGCTTGCTATTCCTTCTGTCTTCTGTGTTATATTGTATCTAGAACTAGTTGGGGATGGTAGTGGGAGGTATAGTAAGAAAGAATGGCCATCAGAGAAAAAGTCAGCCCAGCTTATAATAGGGAACCAAACTTGGGTTAATGTTTGCTATGAGGCTTATGCATTATCTCACTTCATTTTCATGAGAACCTTCTAAGATAAAACATTTTATAGTTTAAAGACATAGAAATTCAGAAAGATAAAATAATTTAACCAAGCCCCCATAGCCAACATGTGACAGAATTCACACTACAGGTAGAGTACTGGATTCCAGAGCCCAAACTTTAGAGGTGTTTATTATTATCATTCATAAGATTAACCAACCAATGGTTAGGAAGCAATTTAGTTTTGTTTAGTTTAGTTTTGTTTTTATGTAAACAGCAGAAAATTGTTTTCTTACAATTTTGGTGGGAACTCCAAGATCAAGGTGCCAACCACTTCAGTTCCTGGTGAGAGCTCTCTTCTTGGATTGCAGATAGCCAGATTCTCACTGTGTCCTCACATGGCCTTTCCTCAGCGCATGTGCATAGAGACCAAAAGAGATCTCTCTTCCTGCCCTGATAAAGCCACCAATTCCATCAAGAGGGCCCCACCCTCATGACCTTATCTAACCCCAATCTCCTCACAAAGGCCCCATCTCCAAATATCATCACACTAGGGGCTCGGGCTTCAACATATGAATGGGGGAAGGATGCAAATCTTCAGTCCACAGTAGAGAGTTCCTATAAAATAGCTCTCCCAGAAATCTGTAACATGGCAGGTTGCTTATGGAGAATTGTGGGACTTTGGTTCCAGTCATCATTATTTTCTTCTTGAAGACCCAGCAAATATTATTCATCCTTTTGGATACTCCTGTATACATGGCAAGGACCCAGGAAAAGTGAGTAACTCCCAATATAGATTTTTATGTAACATATAAATCATCTTTATGATAGCATCAGTCACTTGTGTCTTCCAGGGCCCTTTCTGTTGAAAGTGATCCAAAAAAAAAAAAATTGAAATTCCCTTAAGCCAAAAATAAATGTATTTGGTCATGTAATTAAAAAGTCTAGAGAGGCTGACTTCAGGGGTGATTGCATATGACGTCATGAGGACCCTGGAGTCTTTCTCTCTCTCAGTTTGACTCAGCTTACCCATGTTGGTTGGTTGGGAGGGGCAATCTCTCCCCCATCAGCAGCAAGACCCCAGATGCCTGAGCATCAAAAATATAGTCAATACAGCTTTGGAGGTATGAATTTGTAAATGGCATCTATCACGTGTGTGGTGGCAGGGGGACGGGTGGGGGGCTGTTAAATGGTTGAGAACTATTCACTATCTCAGACGTCCTCAGTAAATGCTGGAAAATGCATCCAAAAGAGAGATTGGTTGGAAAATATTTTTTTCCTTTTCATTGTTTTTTTTCTCTTCACTAGTCGAGATCATGGGCACAGGGAGCTCAAAGAAATTGCAGCTGCTTCCCCCTACCCCATCCTGTTGCCCAAACAGTTTTTACGTGATGTTTTACCATAGGCATATGATTGTGGGTGGAGGAAATAAAAATATTTACCCATTATGCATATAATGAACTTACAGCTGTTGCTACACCTTAATTTGGAATCTGATAGGTGTTTCTAAAAGAGTTAAGTGGTAGTTGAGTTAATCGGTAAAAGGTCTGCCAAGTTGCTGGGTATTTTAATTAAAATAGTTGAAATGAAAGGTGGTGATTGTCAAGTCTCACAAAGTAAGATTCTTGACTGACTTTAATTAAGGTGCAAAGAAGGTATTGTTTTAATTCCCCAAAGCTTATTAGAGGTGGTTTTTATGCCTTAGATATAATTTCAACTGTACTCACCCAGAAATTTTCATCTACATTGCACCAAAAGCACCTCTAAATCATAGGTATTTAGGTTTTAGATTTGGATCTAAGACATAGAAATCTTTATTTATATCATCAATATAAGTAATTTTAAAAGAACTTCTCTTGGTAGTGTATTGTTCTGTGCATTTATTTTAAATGCTTTAAAAAATACAGATCAACACTCTGCTGTTCCAAATGCATTTGAAAACTTTTCTTTTACAGATAAAATATTACAGGCTGCCTGAGGACAGGGACCATGTTTAGTCACCATTTTACCTGGCACCTTGCTTGCATAACTCTTGACACAGAGTAAGCCATCAATGAAATCTAGCACATAAATGCATGAATGGACACCCAGTAAATTACAAGGGCAGCAATTATCGTGTATGTAATAAGTATTGCCACGTCCTGCTTTCTGCACTGCAGAGCGTCTCAATATCTTGCTTTCTTCAGACCTATTTTACTTCTGCCAGTAGTATTTCATAATTTTAGTAAGTAATTTTATGATGGAAAAAACAGAACAATTCAAAACTATAAAAGTAATTATATTCTTGTTTCATTTAATTACAAGTTAACTCAAGCTCATTATATGGGCATGGCTTAGGAACAGGAAGTTATACAACAGTAACATTGTCAAAACTTTCAGGTAAGTCATATTTAACCTTACAGACATATTTTGGACATAGCTTTGGCCCATTACTTGGATGAAGAAAGTGAGTTTTAGGATATACTTAGATTCACATAAATAGTTCGTGGTATGTTCAGGACTAGAATCCTCAGATAAGCTTTGCTCTGGTGGGCACATGATACCAGAAATAATGCAGATAATTATGCATTATTTTTTTTTCTACCTAGTGGCTTTCTGAGTCTCTGATAACGACCAGGGCGCCTTTTGTCTTTGGCAGGATTGCCATGTTCACCAAGCAGGATTAGTACTACAGGTATGAATGTACAATGAGCATAAGCTCTCGTGGTCTCCATTGGGTTATTCAGAAGGTCACATAACAGGGAACAAAAGCTTTGTGATTTAGAAGGAACATCCACAAAGACTCCCCACCCTCTCCTTTCTATGAATGTGTTCTCCAAAACCCTCAGCTCATGAGATACTCCATGAAGAGTCTCATAGTCAGATATATTTAGAAAATGCTCCTTGCTTTATCCTCATCCCAAAGAGTCACATGAGTTTGAGAGTCCTGAAGAAAATGAAACTTTAACTCAGAATTTCCCATACTCATTTGATCACAGACGTTTTCTTTTTCAGGTAATACCAATTAGCACACCAATTAGCATATGTTCTTCCAAAGAACATAGCTCATGAACACAAACTATGGGATCGAATGATGAATTTTTTGTGCATATGATTCTTTCCTTCTGCTGATTAATTTATGAGATGGTAACAAGAATTTGTATGTCACCCTTGAAATGTACTGACGCATCACTGTCCAAAAAGAATGTGAATTTGTCATAGTTTCAGGAGTATATAGTAGCATATAATTTTTATTATTTCAACATCACCAGGATTGTGATTTTTATTATTTTTTATGTTTGCCCTCTTTTATTTTTTATTTTAATTTTTACATTTTTATTTTAATTCCAGTTAGTTAGCATGCAGTGTGATATTAGTTTCAGGTGTACAATATAGTGATTTAGCACTTCCATACCTGGTACTCATCACAAGTGCATTCCTTAGTCCCCATCACCTATTTCCCCCATCCCTCCACCCACCTCCCCTCTGGTAACCATTAGAGTGTTCTCTATAGTTAGAGAGTCTGTTTCTTGCTTTGACTGTCTCTCTCTCTTTTTTTTTTCCCTTTGCTTGTTTGCTTTGTTTCTTAAATTCCACACATTAGTGAAATCATATGGTATTTGATTTTCTCTGACTGACTTACCTCACTTAGCATTATACTCTCTAGCTCCGTCCATGTTATTGCAAATGGCAAGATTTCGTTCCCTTCAATAGCTGAATAATATTCCATTTTATATATATAGATATAGATATATATCTTCTTTATCCACATCTTCTTTATCCATTCATCTATCGATGGACACTTGGGCTGCTTCTATGGGATTGTAATATTTAAATTTTTATTTTAATTATCACTAAATTGGTGATCAAACTAGGATTTGGGCTACTTATATTTCCAGCATCTTCAGTCTTATGAAAGGACTTGGAATAATTCTCAGTCGATTTTCTTTACCAAAGAATACTTCTTTAAAGACCCTATACTCACTTGTGAGTGATATATTACTACAAATTACAGTATGTGTGGTCTGTGGACTGAGGCTTTCTTTAGATCTCCACATAAGTATTACATGTGGGCTCTATCATCCCTAGAAGTTTAATGTTTGTGGTCAAACCATGGTTAGTATCTTTTTTCAAAGGTGCATAATTATAAGAGTATTTAAAATTGTGTTTCATATAATGAATTAGCAATATCAGGAGGCATGACAGTCCTATCCGCAGTCTGGCAGTAAACATAAAGTATCTTATGTTGGCTAACTATGGTTTTATCCAGATTTGTTAAGTGATAAAACAGAAGAAACAGAATAAAGTTACAAGTCTATGAAGTATATAAATGAAGAGAATAAAAATATGAGGAGCAATTCTACCCCCCCAAATTATTAGGATAGTTATGTAAGAGTGATAAAGACAAGTAAAGTCATGATGAACAAGAATTTAGAAAGAGAATTAGGACACTGCCTTTGCCTAGTGTTAATGAAGCCAGGACTCCATTGCCCTACGCATCTCACAACAGCCCTGGTCCCAGGTGCAATGTAAAAAAGGTTTTTGCTATAACTGGAATTTTTAAATTTTCTGTTGTACTGTCTTAGTATGTTTATGGTTCATTTGTCTTTAAAAAAAGGGGGGGGAATGGATTTGTATACATTCAACAGATACAGGATATTTATAAAGGATATTCTTTTTTGCTTATAAAGGGATTCTTTTTGCTAACTATTTATTCAGTGGTAAAAATGCAAATGGAACATAAGAATTTACTGTATGGAATATGTATGGGGCAGGTGATTAATCAAGGCACTTAACGTGCTTGTTGGAGGGATTTCTGTGAGCTTTTGCTTTTCTATCAGTGCGAATCAGTATCTTATTCTGGGAGAAAGGAATGCTGGATTGCTGGAGATTCTCATTAAGACTTGGCACTTTCTTGGAAAGAGTTGCAAGAAGAAAGTAAAAGAATTATATTTGACCTATTTCTCGGGCAGCTCACCCTCACTCCCCGCCCTCCCCCAAACCCATTATTTGCACCTATGTGTTTTGCAATGTGTTCATAGCTTCCCTTACGAGACTAAAACACTTTTATGGAACTGTGATTTGTCATCTAGATAAGGCTTCTCACCTTCATTTTGTAAGTTCAGGTAAGATGAGAGAAAGAGCCAGAAATATTATTGTTTGTATATTTTAAAAGTTTCAAAGACACGATTTTTCTTCAAGTTTTAAAGTGTAGGGGGTACGTGGCCAGCTCAGTCAGTAGAACATGAGACTCTTGATCGCAGGGTTGCGTGTTCAAGCCTCACGTTGTGTATAGAGATTACTTAAAATCTCTTTAAAAAACAATTAAGGTGTAAAACCTCCCTCAAATACACCGAAATGGCTATGAAATTCTTATGCAACTCAATTTTTCTCAAGTTTTTCTTCTCCACAGTTCTTATGTATGTCTTTGTTGAGAAATGCTAATGCTCCTATGAATATTGTCTCAACTAAAGAATCCATACTTTTCTTTCTGAATTTAAATTCAAACGCAAAACTCAAAGCTTCAATTGAATTGAAATTCAATTTCAATTTCTTTAAAACAGGGCTCCATTCAAAATCTTGTATTAAAGTACTCTCCATTAGGGTGACAAGAAAAAAAAAAAGCCTCAAGAAGGCTTTGAGAAGTCTACATTAACTTCTAGAAAATGTAGCCACTGAGAAAATAAAGAATTTCTGTTTAACGGATTTATTTTACTTAGTAACTAGGTATTAAATCAAGAAAATTACAATGACTAAAACATATGAAGTAAATGATTAAAAATTATTCTTAGATAAATTGGCTTTAAAGACAACATATAGGTGTTACTGGAGGGGGTATGGGGTGTCTCAGAAATTATAAGATGCCAGTGAAAAGTACCCGAGCAGCAAGCCCTCTGTTGAATGCCTTAGCTTGACACATGGACCTTCTATGTCATTCTCTGAAGGAGTCAGGTGGACTGTGTAATCTGTTGTCTAGCCAGGATACTTTTGAGGAGAAAGAATGCACTAACCATACTGGAAACCAAGACAACTGATATAAACCGGAATAGTCCTGGACAAGTAAAAAAGAGTGGCCAACCTACAAAAGAAATGCTCAACCTACAGATTATGAATTCTCACAAGAGGAGAAGAAAACTCTTCAATAACCACATGTCATCATTATTTTGTTGTTGTTGTTCACGGCTCTGGGAAGCGACTGTGAAATAAACCAACAGGCCAGCCCTCCCGGAGCTTACTAATAGCACTGGGTGCAAAATAAAATATCTGCCCAGAACAAAGTGATTTACAAATAATTGACCTCAGTCAAGCTGCTATTGTTCATGTCCATAACATATGTACATACATACACATATATATACACACATATACATAATATGTACATATTATTTTATATATTATATATCATATATGCATTAAATATATACACATACACACACAACTTTATGTTATGCGAAAAGAGATTCCATGAATTAACAGCATTTGATATCTAGTATAAAGCAAATGATTCTGAATTTTCATTTTTAGATGTGTCATGGAGAACTTTGAAATGTTAAAATGGTTCATACCACCAGTTACTTTATATTCAGTTAAACTGGTGACTGCAAAAGAAATGTGGAATATGTACAGATGCATTACCCTTTCATTTTAAAGCATGTAATATTAAAGGTGCTTAAAGTCTAAGCCTCCTTAAAACCTTCTTAAGAGAACATAACTAAGTTGGACAAAATTTCATGTCTCAGCAGTCTTTTAAAGTAGAACATTTTTAATATTACTTGTTCTTAGATTTTTAATATAAAGACTACACAGAGATCAGGACTTATCAATTAGTGTTCCCTATCAGATTTTGCCAATTTCCTTATTAAGCTTTGCTAATCCATGGATGCTGCTAATTGAACAGAAATTGCTATGAATAATAAAACATCAGTACTGTGTATTCATTACAATATGTGATTTATTTTCACTTAATAAACTGATTTAGTTATCCAAGCCATTATTTTCCAAGTGTACTGTCAATTCAACAAGTGTCTGTTCTTGATGTGTGTTAAGGCTTTCTGCTCAGCTCTATGCCGTGATTCAAAGGTCACTATGACCTGCCCCTGCTGGGAAGTGGTGTGGATGCGGGGAGGAAAAACTGACACTGGAGTCAGACCAACTGGGTTCAAATTCTAGCCTGCAGACCTTCCAAAATATCACTGAAGCTCACCAATAGAACTGATGACATTGGTGATGCCTGGGTGGCTCAGTCAGTTAAGCATCTGCCTTCCGCTCAGATCATGATCCCAGGGTCCTGGGATCAAGTCCCACATCGGGCTCCCTGCTCAGCGGGGAGCCTGCTTCTCCCTCTGCCTGCCGCTCCCCCTGCTGGTGCTCTTTCTCCCTCTCTCTCTCTCATTCTCTCTCTCTGGCAAATAAGTAAATAAAATCTTTAAAAAAAAAAAAAGAACTGATGAAGTTGAAGTTCAGAAAGGAAGAAATCATCAAAGCAAGAATAATAATGGAAGTTAACAGGGAATATGTAGGAGGGTTCGTCATGGAGCATTTGAGTTATTTAGACGGAGGCTGGCCTCAGATGACAGAGAGGAAAACTGGACACCAGCTACTACAATGATCCAGCAAAGAGCAAGATGTCTCAAGGTCTAGGCTAAAATGTGGGAGCCAAAGAGGGAAAGGGTGTTTAAGGGAAGGTGGTAGAACCACCAGCTTCTGTGGGGCACTGAGGAGTAGGGAATAGACGAGCACCTCCTTCTCATATTGTGGGGAGTAGATACTAGGCACAGAACAGCCTTTGTTGGAGAGGACTCTGAGGGCAGTGGTTTTTTGTTTGTTTTGTTTAAGGTCTTACTTATTTGAGAGAGAGAGAGCCCAGGGAGGGGCAGAAGGAGCAGGGATCCCGACTGAGACTCGATTCTGGGACTCCAGGAACATGACCTGAGCCGAAGGCTGAGGCTTAACCAACTGAGCGACCCAGGTGTCCCAGGGCAGTGTTTTTTTTTTTCCTGAGGATGGGCAGATTCCACACAGACAAGACAGCGGGCCGGGGGTTGGGGGTGGTGCACAGAGGAGCTCAAGTACACAGAAACGTGTGCCTGTACTGGAACAGAAATAAAAAGAGCACAGTGCATTTTTATGAAATCCTACTTCTCCTCAGCGTCTACAATAAACAGACTTCTTTTAATTCCATTCCTTTTGTTTGAGACCCACCCATGGAAATGATTTCATTAAACACTAATGGAATGCATTAGGAAAATATCATAGTAGAGGATTTTTCTTATCATAAAACAAAGGAGCTCTCAAGAATCTGTAATCTGTAATCTGTATGTATCTACAGCAGTGACTGAACCAGAGGCCTGTCATTCTTCAGTTCAAATCCCTTTCTTTTGTTTTACTGTTTTAAAAATTGTTGGACAAAATATCACTATGTTTCTCTTCTGGAAGCATAAGCTATCTGCACTTCACAAAATGTCTGGTATAGAATTGTATTTAATGTTCAATTAATAATAAAAATGAGTCTTCTAGTCTCAATCCAGGAAAAATAACTCATCTAAATAAATATTTAGGAAGCCTAATAAATAGATTGTATAAGTTAATGCAAGGAAGGCAATAATTTACATAATTAACTAGATCACCTTATGATTAGCCATTTATGGTTTTATAACAAAGTCGTTTTCAAGTAAACAGATCAAATAAAGTTAATCTGTCCTAAAGAGGTTTTGATTTATAAAAATAGAGTGTGTATATATTTTTTTTCAATAATCACATGTTTACTGAGCTTTCCGTGTCCAGCATGCATTTTTTAGTCTGGCAAGAGGAATAGGCTAATATGAGAAAGGCAAGGCTAGATGAAATTGTAGGAAGAAATGTGTCTTTTGCCACTATGAAGTCTTTTATGTATATAACCAGCTAAAAGATTTTTCCTTAACCCTGGAGCTTGTGTGATTAAATTATTGTTTATACATATAGTATAACAGCTTGGATCTAGAACCTCTTTTATTCTGAAAAATGTCTTAAGGACCCCAAAGAGCTTTTGTTAGGAATTTCTCTTTTGATATGTACCATAATTTAAGCTGAGAAAACTTTTAAGGATTCATTTGTTAACTCATTTAAATATAACAATAATGAACCCATAACATATTTTTATCAAAAATAACTATTTTTTTTAGTGAGAAGAGAGGCATCGCTATACATTCTTAGCTATCTATTTAATGTTTGGCTTCAGAGAAGACAGGTGGATTCTTATATCTGATTCTGCATTCAGTCTGTGGTGATAGGTCATTTTGGTTGAAGTGTATTAAGAAAACCTAGCCTATTTTCCCTTTTATGAAGAATTCTAATATCTTCACCCTATATATAGTTATTAGAAACTGTAACTCATCCTTATGTATAAAATGTTAATCCCTATAATCCAAAGTATAAATGTGTAGAAATTATATGATCTGAGTAGGTAAGCAGAGACTGAGGACAGCAACATACATCCCCAGTAATGGTATGTTTGAAAGTAAAGTTCATTAAAGGAAGGAATTACCTGCTCTCTTTGATGGTTTTCTCTGATTATATCTGTGAAAAAGAACCATTCCTTTGTCATTTCATTTTCAGTTTTTATTCTTAGTATACAAAAAAATCCATTTATCAAACTAGGAATTACTTGTCATCACAGTAAGAAATTGTAGAAGGAGCTTTTAAAAAAAAAAGCTTACTCAGGAACTACTTAGGACGCTTAAAAGTTGTTGCCAAACAACTTAACACACAATTGTGAGGAGTCCAGAACAGTTTCCGTTAGCCAGAGAAGGCAAGGGCTCTGAGAGTACACCCAGAAGCTGAATTTCTAGTACCAGAAACACTGCTCGGCTCAGGTGAGCGTGGGGGAGCACCTGCACCCTGACGTCACACCCACTGCTTCTCCCTGATTCCCCACCTGGGCAGCCATCTCTACCCATATTTGACGGCGAGGAGGAGAGGAGAGTGGGGTTAATTCACTTGACCCCCTCACAGTCACAGAAGTGCTGTGACTTGTGTGGAAATCGGAGTCCTCCGTTCTCCAGGGAACGGAGAGAAGCCAGCAATGGCAGAACGGGCTCGCGGGGGGGGG